>NW_017537379.1:580849-659062 GCF_001853355.1 Bactrocera latifrons | reverse complement strand
TGCTCTGGGCATCGGTGACTAGATCACCTTTGGGGGTTCTACAAGAGTATGCTCCGGTCTTGAAACCTTCTGTAAGCCGCCGCATTTTTTCGTAGAATTAAAAATTGAAAACCCAAATTCTTAAACACCTTTCGGAAAATAATGTATTATTTAAGGCAGCATCTGACAGATGGACAAGTTTGTGGTCTCAGTTTTGCTAATATTTTCAATTTATTAGTAAATCAACCAGTCAAAAATTAAGCAGTAAAATCACTTAAGTTGTATTTATTGTACAGAGGAAATTGAGATTACCGGTAATTTTTTAGTAAGATCTCTCAACGATTATCTGACTGAAAATACCGTCCTCACATGAGGAATCCACTAGATGTGTCTTGATGAAAGCCAAAATATATACCTTGACTAAAATGAAAGTCGTTACCAAACATTAAACGTTTTAATTTATTAAATAAATATAGTGGTGAGTACTCACTCATTTACAAATGAGATTGATCTCACAATAAGCGATTCGAAAGTTTTCGCCACGCTTTGTTACAAAAGAAACAATGTGTTCATGAGGTCATGATCTTGTATAGTCTCCCATCAAAGAATTTGAAAACCCATTAAAAGCTTCAAGTAGTTTTCAGATGAGGTTTACATACTAGATTACCATAAAAATAGTCGACTTTCAGCAAAAAAGTAAATGGTCGCTAGTATATCACAATTTTTTGGCTATTTACAACACGAAAGCTCCATATGTTACTTATTTTACTGGCAAAGCTCAAAGTTTAATTGCGTTAAAAATCATGTTATCCGCGATTATTAAGAACGGTGCTGCCGCATCATGCCGTAACTAGTTCATTCGTAAAAAGTTACCGGCCCATGGGCTAAACATATGTAAACCATGGTGAAATGGCTGAACTATTATATCATGACACTAAAAAGTTAACTTTGCATACGGTGACAAAAAGACGCCGGCGCTCACCCACCGCCCGCATCTGCATACTTAAAAGGCATTAAAATGGCGCAATTTGGGCAAAAACCAGCTAGAAGCAGTAACACTAGGCGAAAAGGCAAATCCAAAGCGATTTTCACCTTACTTATCGTCCGAATCGTTGGACATACCGACACGCAAGCTGGTATTGCCCACACACGTATGTGCCCTAATTTATGGTATTTACGCTACCTGGGAATTTTTGTTTGTTGGCGGCAAAGACCTTCGGCTTAGGACCATAGGCCACCACGGAAAAAATATGTGCTCAACTTAATGCGAACTTTTATGTACGAAAATCACGCGCTGACATGTGGCACGAGTACGAGCGGTTGTTGTAACATTTCCATTTGCATTTACTGTCGTACTCTTCGGACAGTAGTGGGCAGCAAAGGAATTTCGCAGGGCCTACATATAGTCGACTAGCTAAAAATATGCAGAAAGGTCAATCGTGATGACTCCTGT
Source organism: Bactrocera latifrons (assembly GCF_001853355.1). Classification (NCBI taxonomy): domain Eukaryota; kingdom Metazoa; phylum Arthropoda; class Insecta; order Diptera; family Tephritidae; genus Bactrocera; species Bactrocera latifrons. The sequence goes on along the minus strand of NW_017537379.1, from coordinate 657,630 downwards.
GCGCGCCGCAAATACGATTTCACGTGAAGTAAAGTGTGCCATTTTCGGGTCTGTGGTGGCTCGAGGTGCTCGGCACTGCTGTGTGGTTGTTAGCAATGGCGGCTAACTCTGTTATTGTTAAAGTTTCTGTTTTATTAGATTTTACTTTTGTGCTGATAATGCCGGCTTGCCTGCGTCCTTCTTTCGCTTGTAAATTTATGTGTCTATTTGTTTTTAACTTGTCCTGCGCTGCTGACCAGCCAGTTGGGCAACTAACCAGCAACCAACCAAATCAATGATAAGGAACAGGAAACGTAAAAGGCAAAAGTTAATGAAGTTGTATGCAAATGGCTGCCACACTTATTGCTAAGTCTGATTGCGCAGGCAAAATGAATAATGAATTTGCTTTGCTATTCATATATTCTTTTTACTGATTTCTTTATTCGATTGGAGCCGATTTGTGTAAGAATGGGAATGATTTTGAACAATTGATATATTTCCTATTTGCTGATATTGATTAATGCGGTTTACGGAGCTAGATTTCTAAGTTGAATTTAATAGAGTTAGAGGTTTTCCACACAAAATCACAGACTTTATTTCTCTTTAAATATATAAATGAAAATAGTTGCTAGCTCCTCCGCAAACTCGAGTTTGACAATTATCTAGATTTTTAGCATTAGACATTACTCATAAACTTATAGTGTACCGTACAATGTACTGTTAATGACCTTACATAATTATTAAAACCGAAACGAAAATGTCTTCAAGGTACGCCAAAAACTTATTTCGGTATTTAGCATTTAACTTTACTCGCTAAATTCTAAATTTATCACATAAAATTTGGAGATTTTATCAATACCGAAATGGGAAGTACTTGCAATGTTCTCTGAAAAGTCGGATTTAACAATTGCTTTGTTTTTAGCATTAGACAATACTTGCAAACTCAGAGTTTGTCATACAAATTATTTTACTTCATTTTGCATTAAATACCGTTTTAGAGCTATATTTTAACTTTGTGTGCAGTGTAAAGATAAAAATAACAAACAATGAAAACTCATGAAAACTCATGAAATGTTGATGAACATATAGCCTTAAGCCTGAGTTTGTGGCATAGCCTTACCGACTTCGACTTATTAAGCCATTCTAAAATAAATTATTTAAGACAGTTGTTTTCTTGACAATATTTTTAAATTTTTTTTTTTTTGTTTTTTTGATTGATATCATCCTATAAAGTAATCGATTTTTTCAACCAAGAGGTGCACTTAGTTTCCACATTAAGCATATGAGAAACACTAAAAAACGTTTATCATCGGCCATTTAAACTAAAACTCATAATGCAAATTTAGTTATACAGACGATATTTGAACAATCAAATAACTGCATCAATATTGCGGTCCTGTTGTCTTTCTTCAGATACTCAACTGAGACTCAAGCATCCCCATACATTTCGAAATATCTTTCTTATTAATAGACGGAGAATAACACAAGTTATTGTGGTAGCACTAAAAAAATAATTGTGAGGAATGCTTTCGAGTGCCATTGCGGGTGCGTTCCGGTTACGTAGACCGATGGTCCTGTCCAATGCTTTCGCTTCTTCCTGAAGGTAACTTCTCTTAAGTTACTCATTTTCGGCATTGTAACGCCTTGCGGTATTTTAAAAAGACGAAATTCTTATCCCTCTGACGATTTTATTCGGTTTCTTGTCATAACATCAAATGAATTTACGCCGAAAAAGCCGGCGAGCCGAAAAACTGGAACGAATTGTTTAAAAAACTTGCGGAATCCCATATATGCCAAAGACTTCAAAATTTAATTATGTTGCATTCGATCTCAAATATTGAATATGGTAAAAGGAAAGTTTAATTTTGCGAAAAACCATAATTTGCACAATCTCCATAAAAGGTAAAAAACAAAAACAACAACATCAAAAAATATAATAATCTGATAATGTCGAAAACCCAGATTGTTTTTTTCCGCTGTGGCAGTGTAAAATTATATCCGTTTGTGCCATCGCAGCCCTTTTATCCCACTTTGCCATATTTTAGTCTGTCGTGGCATACGCCAAAGGGCCAACAACGTGCCACATATTGCTGAACGTGCACGCGGCCAAGCCAAACTAGCATGTGCGGCCATTTGGTGTGGCAGGTGTCACTGCAAGTGTCAGCTGATAAGGAAATGCGCGCTGTTTGAACATTGAATTCAACTTTTTCGGTGGATATGGTTAGAGCATGTGGCTCCCTGCAGAACCAAGCACACATGTGGTAAACTAAAATGTATTTAAAGTGCAAAAAAAAAAAAAAAACAAGAAAGAGATTCTTTTAAAGAAATATTTCGTTATTTAAAACAGTTTGAATAAATGGAAGGAGAGGCTAAACTGAAAATTATGTTAACTTCTAAAATAGCCAGAGATATATCCGACAGGAAAGCAGTCATTAATATAACTTTAAGAAATGAGTATAGTTTAACAAACTAAGATTTCATCTTCATGTTAAATGATGAATATTTTTTTATTTATCATTAGCCTACAATTAAATCCTAGAAAATTACATAACTTAAATCTTTGAAGTAAATCGAAATGACTAAGTGTAAATTAACCCTTTAAATTCAGCCATAATACTTCCACAGTTCCATGTTTGATTGCCGATTCTAAAAAGTTACTACAGGAGGTGGTGCATAAAAATCTTGATTTGGTCATTCATTATTTAAAAAGACCTTTATGGGACACGAAAGCGAAATAAGGTTATCAGTGGAATAAGTAATAAAGTAGTCAGCGAATTTTTGATCAATTTCGATTGATAGTCGAAAAGGCTGCTGTAGAGAGTGACGACAATCTGCTTGGAGCTCTTGAAGTTCTCGATACTAAGTTTAATCATTTTGAGTTTATAATATATAATATTATTTAATTTCAAAAGTGAAAAAAAACTGTGACAAGTGTGATGGTAACTTGAAATATATTCTCTGAAATTGTGAAATTATCAAGTTATAGTGATTCGGTTTTGGGATAGTTTAAAAGTTCAATTCTTAGCTTCAGTGTATATGCAGATTTGGGACGCTTTAAGAGATTTTAGAAGCTTTTCTGTTAAAATTATTATGGTCTCAACGCAATTTTGATTCGAAGCACCGAAAAGTTAGGCCTTAAATACCTCACAGCACTCGCACAACCTCCCCCTAAATAGTTTTGGCATTCCGCCACTTGAGTTTGACGTCAGTTTATTCTATCGCATTTAAAATGTGACATATTTATGCAGAAGTGTGACAAACATCAAATATTAAACTTAACAAACTTGTTTATGAAACTTTATATAAATCCACTTTCGAAACTACAAATGAGAACTCAACAAAGCCGACAAACATCTGAGCATTTGTAATGAGAAACAATATGAAAGGCGCAGAAGAACCTGACTTTGGAATTTACTAGCGAAAAATAGTTGACAACTGTGAAATTGTAATGTGACAAAATGCGACACACTTGTAAAGTTAGTTCAATGGGGCGTGGTACGGTGGCAACAAAACGTGCAATTGCACGAAAAATATTAAAAGTTCTTTAAGTTGCGCTCAAACAAATGAAAAGTTGCGGACGAAAATTACGAATCGCTCACAAATGTTCGTAACACCACCGCTGATGTCTGACAGCTTCCCCCCAAGAGCGCACATAAATAGCTGTGTGACAGGAGCAGAGTTGTGTAGAAGTACACGAAAAAAAAAAAAAATCCCACCAATGAAGTGCGAAGAGCGCGTTGAGTGTGATTTGACAATTGATGCCGTTGCTTACGGTGCAGTTAGAGCTAGGTCAGCGCGATAGAAGAAGTTTGCCGCGCGGATTTCGTTCGGAATTATTTACTTTTGAATGAATGCCGCAATGTTGCAAAATTGGAGCGTGTCTGTGTTGTTCTCTTCGCAATGTTTTCACGCGCACGAGTTTGATGATTCTAATTTATACGTTGATGAACTGCTGTGCACAACATTTATTTGGCAACAAACAAACAAACAAAAACAAAATAGGAGAACGCACATTTTGCACTGCAAAGTTTTCTCAATTTCATTTTATTTTGTATGAGGCGTTTTAAAACTTTTGCCATTAATTTGTGGGAATGTGTGGCAGTACATATGATCCTAAATTTTCGGGAGTGTATGTGCAAAACAAATACACAATTTTCGGATTATGTTTGACAAAGATTTCATATTCTTCCGAAAAGTTTAACTTAAAAAGTTTTTAGATACTCACAATTCTAGCCAAAAATGTAGACATACCAACTACAATCATTTACAGTTATGAAAACGTGCAAGTAGATACATTCAAATATACATACATATGTGTGCATGTGTGGGTATAAATAACCAACGATTACGAGTAAATCATTTTGATTTTTTTTGTCGCAATCTAACGAAAGCCGCAAATCTCTAGGTTTGTGTGTGCCATATTTTCGTTATTTCTCGGTTAATAACGAGAAAATGCAAGGGTTTATATAGGAGTGAGTTGCCTCTTCAAAATATACACTTAAATATTATAACTTCTGAGAAAAATATATCAATTGTAGCAAGTAAAGGGTAAACTTAAACTTTGTGCTTTTTCATTCGACTTTAGGTGTTAAAAGGCAAGCACGAGGTTTTGGTTATTTTCGTCAAAGAAAGTCACTTTCAATTATTTTATACGAGAGACTCTAATTTGTTAAGCTTAAACGATATATATATATTTGAGACACATCAAGCTAGAAAATCTGAGTAGATCGTGTTGACGGTACTTATTTTAAACTTGATCTTTTGAACCGTTAATTAAGGAGCTTCAGCATGCTCTTGAAGCTTGTTAGACGAACTAGTAACTGTTTATTATCACAAAGTAATGAACAAACAAAAATTTCAAAGTGAAAGAGTAGTCTGTGTGCAAACAAGAATGAAAGTTCTGAAGCTCTGTAGAAGCTTTTGTTGAAATATTGTCGAAAATTTAATATATTTTGACATCTCCTTTTCGTGGGATTTCTTGGAAAAAAAACGCTTTATCATATCTCCTTGGTACAGAACGTAGTGATTTGAGACTGAATTAGTTTATATTTAACTGATCTAAACTATGCCTAGAAAGTGAAAGTCGGATGTGGTTCATGTTCCGTAACTTTGAATAGTATTTAGAAAATTAGCCTTCAATTTCTTGAGTGAAGTGAAAAGTAAAATTTCTTCCCTTTGCTCTAACATAAAACTTTATAAGTAACCCTTTAGAACCGATTTTATTTGTTTAGTATTCGTATAAACCTGGTCTATAAGCTGTAACTTTAAACTTTTAGGGTCTGAAGGGTGTCGGTTCATTTGGTTCAAATTAGTGGTAACACATAGATAAGAGAAATTGGCAGAACGAAGAAACAGTTCAGATAGATGCAGATCAATCGGCAGTAAGGGGAAGGTATACGCATTTTATTAATACTGAAAATTATGTATTCAGACAACCAAAACTTTTAAATCTAATATTTCATAAACAGGAATGTAGGGGGTCTCATATGCAACCCTACAATTAGGTGTTTCAAAGAATCAGCCTCTATTTTTCTCTTTTCGATTAATCACCCTGCTCCATCTTTGCTTTGTCCGTATACTTATTTTGTGGTACTGGTATATAGTGGCAGTTGTTGTCGGGCTGTAAACTTTTATAGAAAGTTTTCAGCGCTCCTTGCGCTTTGTTCGCCCTCACTTTGGTGCGTTTGAACAAAATTTTAATACGCTTTGGCGTTCAACTTTGTAACCTTTTAATAATGTATGCTCTAAAAAAGTTAAATACGTGAAGCTTTTTAATGCGAGTAGTTTGTATTTTGCAGGCTTGTTAGTTAACAAGGCTGCGAACCTGCCGTGGCGACAGCCGACCGACGATCGCCGACTGCTCAGCGCCTCACCAGTTTCAGAATTGGATGGAAATATGACTTGCTGACGACAGGCTGTTGAGCAAAGCCGACAGCGATAAAGCTGCCTGATTGTTGAGATTTCTGCTTTGCTTATGCTGTTGGTGCTTGTGTCGCTGTCGGTTGTGCAAAATGCAACACTACGCTTTTCGCGCGCGCCACACTTTATGCTACTTTGGTAAGTGCCTTTTTTCGTTTTCCTTCTTTACTAGAAATAATTTTTGCTACTTGTTTATTTTTTCGCATTTTCTTTTATGCTTCATATTTATTTTTTGAAGCCCATATAAATGCGAGCGCGCTGATGAGTATGTCTACATATGTGTATGTGTGGCGGGTATGCAGAGAACTTTATTTCTGTCACGTTTGTCGCTCGCTTCTTGCAATCTCCGCACCGTTCCAGTATCTTCTCCTCACCTCCTCAGCGTGCTCGGAACCTTTCAGCCCTTTTTAGCTAAGAAATCCAATTATATGGGAAAATTTTCACTTAACTTTGTAGTGGCAGCGTAAAATTCCGCAAAAAAGAAAAACACAGCAAAAGGTGCAAAAAGCAGCTGAAAGAGCTCGGAAAGCGTGTGAAGTGCGTACGTGATGGTCGCAAGCGTGGCGGGGACAGGTCGCGTAAGCGGTTAGGAAAAAGGTACGCAAATAACATTTCGAATTTGTAAGGGTTTCATTGAAAGGCAAAAAGGAGGGCATGATAATCGCATATATTGTTGGTATGTGGGTGAGGTAAGCTTCTCTCATTTTGCACGAAATGAAAAATTGTGAAAGAGACACACAGTCATAAGCAAAGAAATTTACCGTAAACGGCATCTCATCAAAAATGTTCGGGTTGGGCTAGGTCAGTGACCAAAGTTAATGTCCAAAACCGTATGTTGAACGCATTTTATTATTTTCGTAGACTTCAGGCAAATTAAATTGAAAGTTGGATTCGTTCGGAAAAATACGAATTTGAAATAGATTGGATTTTGGGATGAGGCAGCTAATAAAAACGCCAATATACCGGAGATAACAAATTCTAGTGAATTGGATTTAGTGCAGACTACAAATTCAATTTTATTACGTCGAGGTTATGCACAAACACACCTGAAATCTACCCATGCATACAGCTGATTCATTAAAAATGTTTATGGCACCTGCAAAATGGATGTATATAGTCCAGTTAATGAATTAGTATCTATCTATTTTCCAACTCATACGCTACCTATGCAGCTAAATATGCCGTTAAACATTTCTAAAACGGCGGCCATAAACTATGTGAGTTGTAAAAGCAGCTAGTCGTTGGAAGTAGTAAATGTGGATAGTAAAAGCTGCCTGGTTTTATGGGTTCAAAGCAGCCGAGCTAAGCAAAAAATTATAGAGCTAAATACACGAATAAATAAAAAGAATTTATCAAAAGAGATGTCACGGAATGCATGTAGTTCCAGCATTGCTATTATAATAAAATGTTTGCCTGTGTGTGTGTTTGTGTGCGTGTGTGGTCAATACATGGAAATTGTAAAAGGTAGTAAAATGTACAAAACTGTAGGTTATAAATTAATTTAGTATGGTAAATAGCATGTGAATCATAAAGTCTGTAGTTATAGTCGACCTTAGATTTATAAGGCAAATAAAATAAATCCCAAGCTTTAAGGGGGATAGATTTAATGAGGTGGAGCATGGATGGGTGTAATAAAAGTGGATTTGTGGAGTGGAGCTTAATACATCGTCGATAGTTTTGTATATAAGATTTAGTAGGGAAATATCCTCATTTGTTATTAGAAAACTTTTTACAAAGTTATCATTCAGCGTAAAATTTATGTAAATCTGAAGACCTTCCGTACTTTACTAGGAGGCCTTAGTTAGATTAATAGCCGGATTCTGTAACCAGTCAGACATTAGAGGTAAAATCTCAATTTGTGACTAGTTACTATTCACTCTCTAGCGTCAGTCTCAAAATATTGACTCAAACTTGAGACCTGGGCAGGGCAGAAACCAAAAAGAACTCTTGTCTGCAATTTTGAATATACTGAATAGAGATCATCATAGATATTAATCGATTGTCGTTCTTCTATATTTTGTAAGCAACTCAAACACGAAAAGGTTAAAAATAAATACATTTTACATAAATTTCGTAAATATTATGAAACAAATTCATCAAATATTTTTATTGACAATTATGTTTTTTGACTATGTTATAGAAAATTTAATATTTGTTATCGACATATTTATTTTCATTCAAGTTTAAAAACATCTCTGAATAATGAAATGTAATAATTTTGGGATTGTCACTTACAGAATAGCAAAATCGTCTCAAGTCTCAAAAATTGTCTCCAACTCAAATTCTTAAATATAGAGACTGTCAAATAACACGACTTCCAAAAATCACTGTCGTTAAGTGGCCTCTTGAATATGTTGATTCCAAAGAATGGTCTAGGAGCTGTAATTTTAAGACTCATGTCCAATATGAAAGAGAAAAAATTGAACTTTTATTCACAATTTAGTAAAAAGTGATGAAAATAAAAGCGAGTGATAACTTCGCCCTGTGCCCATATAACGGTTCCTTTAAAAACTAATAAAAACGTGATAAGTCAATAAATAAATACGTCAGACACATTAAATTTTAGGCGGATTTAGGATGTTACATTATGACATTCTATTAGTCGTTGTCCAAATGGCATGATGGGCGTGGCACCACCGCAGCTCTGGACCTAGCCGATCGATATCGACCAAATTGAGCGTTTAATGTTACCCTGACATTTCTATGTTCCAGCGCGAAAACAAACGAAATCGGACTAAAACCACTCCTACATTACTTATAACTCAGTTTTAAATTATATCTGATTCTTTCGCTGTCCGGAATTCACATCATGCAAAAATTAGTATATCGGGATTAAACTTTATCCGAATAATGCGATTAAACTAGGCCCACTTTGTGCCTAAAATGGATCTGGTAACTGACAAATCTTACTCAAACTGTTTTATAACACAGCTTTATACTGATCGCTTACGTGATGTATCACGTGACCTTTAAGAAATGAGTAAATAAAAATTTAAGAAACTCTGGCAATATAGGCACAAATATTCTTTGATAAAGATGAGAAATCACAAGAAACCAAAATTTCAAATTTCTAGAAAATTCTTCCACACTTAACTCATTTTATCCTTTATCGCGTTCTCCCCATCAACCGTTAATTCATTTATTAAATATTTCAAAATTTATGCTTCCTATTCAAAAGATTTAGAACACTTGTGCAATCGAAAACACTCGCCACCCCCGCTGCAGCAGGGTTGCAATATCGCCTCGTTTGTCGGTGCTGACGGTATGTGGCCACCGCAGAGGCAATGAATGCATGCCTCGCACGCCAAGGGGAAATTAAAATCATCATTATGACTTTTGATGTTTCCTTATATCCCCCAACATGTTTTCGCTTAATTGTTTATACTTTTTAATTAAAACCGACAAACGGAAATTAATAAAAATATCATATCCGCCTGTGTGGCACAAAAATGCTACACGCAAATATTATTTTTGCAGTAAATCAGCGAAGTAGTGAAAAATACACGCATAATGATAAGAAAAAAAATAAATTTTGTATTTTTTTAGTTTTTTATACTGCGTAACGTTATTGTACATATGGATTAAAGCGCGCAGGAGTGTGAAAAAGTATTTCTGTTTTCGGCTGTTTGTTTCAGCCTCTGACTCACTAAACACTCACACACTTATGCCTTCTTAGCAAGCAGGTGTTGACAGCGCTTGAGTGCCTGTTAATGATATACCTACTGTCCACTCTCGTCCGGTATATTGTTTGTGGCGTGCTGTTCAGGGCCTCAAAACGGACTTCCTTTATTCAATACGCTGTCGTTTTGCTGCTGACTTAGCTCTTTGAGTATTTGTTAGTGCGCTTTTGATTTTTTTATGCCACAATTTAGATTTTCTTGCACTTCATTGCCTGCTTCCTGCTTGTCACAGCCACAGCATTGCCATATTACACATACCTGCCATATTTATACAAAATGCTATATTTCTCTAAGGTAAATATGTATTTGAAAGCGTAGCGAGGAAGCCATAGCAAGCTGCCGAACGGCTGTTCAGGCTGTTGCTGTGGCACAGGTGCGCCTTTGGTCGTATGTTGCAAGTAGCAAACAAGTTGCTCTGTCAACTACATTTGCAAGTATATGCTTAAGCTCATATATTTCACTTCAATTAGTACAGCAAGCGTTGGACTCTTTATGCTTTTGTGGTTGCTGTTCATGTTGCTACTCAATGTGACAAGGTATCAAGTAACACACAAGACGCGCTTAAGACTGATTGAACTTCTTCAGCGGTCACTTTTTCATACCTTCTTCTTTTTTTACTCAGCCGTTTTTTTTAAATATAACATGATGATACTTTCTAAATTCTTTATACTCATTGATTTCATGGCATGTTGCATATCTATAAACAATAATTTGTGAGATATGATATAGAAACCGATTTCGCTAAAGTCTACTGAATTTAATCTTGACATCGAAACTTAAAGTGCAGCCAATAGTTTCGTTATAGTAAGTAAGTATCAAATTAATCACCAAACAGCAGTTTGAAAATTGTTTGCTTTTAAAGTGAGGAACTAAATCTAAATTGGAGTGAAAATATTGAGCATAACTGCTTTGAAATTACATACAAACAATTACAATCATACATTTAAAAATTATATGTTATAGATTCAATCGCCAAATTTTCCCAGGGACCAAATATACACTATGATTTATGAGATATATAAAGGCATAGCGGTTGCAGATATGTTTGCTATAAAGCTTTGGTATAACACTTCTCGGTGAATCTGGAATCACATTCGTCTTTTAGGGACTGCTATGTTATCTTTTTATACTCACATTTTATTGTTCAGAAAAAGAGAGCTCGACATCTCTTGTGAGTTCGTTTGAATGATCTCGGTAAATAAATTGGGTATGAAACTAATTCTGGCTAGTCTCACCCCGCTAAAGCTGACATTTTTTCTAAAAGATTGCCGTAAACAGGTCTCTTGAGATATGCTGGATTGTGCGACATGAGCCAAAAGAGACAACAAAATTCGCTGAAGGAGCTGAGGGGTATCCCAAGTGCTTACAAAAAGTGTTTTGAGGTCTAGAAAAATCGTTGGCACAAGTGTATTACACTGTTGGGTAATACTTTGGAAGCGGCAAAATAAATATTGATGAATAATTAAATTTTTGCATTTTATTTACAATTTCCTGATACGTTTTTCTTACAATGTATAGCCGCAACACTTAAGCTTTAATTAAGCTCAATGTATTCTCAATTTAGTCACAATTAAATATTATTTCATAAGTCACTGGGTTTGAATTTTTAAAGGTGAGTATTCGATTTTATTTGTCTAGTTTCGGATGATGAGACCTTAGTGGTAAAAAACCCTGTGATGACCCAACCATATTACCCAGTGTTCTCTTTTTTCTATATTTTTGATTGCCGCACTTCATAACCTTTCAATGTGAGATTTCTCATTAACGCAGCCGTTTATAATGTTAACTTATCCTTAATTCGTAAATAAAATGTAAGGCAACTTAGTTTTTTGTCTGTTGCGAAAAATTATATCTTCAAATAGTATTAATTGAATTTACCGCTTCCTAACTATATAGGCATATAAAATATCTAAGTATTTAAATACAAATTGTCGCCAATCAGGCATGGTCGTCTTAAGCTGTTTTTGTTGACGGATTCAAGGATACAAAAACGAAAAAGATTAAGGTTATATATAAAGTTATAATGTGGCAAAATATTATGAGCATAACAAATCAATATCAAATCTTCAGACCAAACACCGAACACCGAACTCAAGCACTGCAAACAAATTTGACCTCTCCCCGCTGTTGTGGTTTTAGTGATGTTGCCGCTATCTCTCTCTCTCTCTCTGAAATGCGGTGATTGGATATAGGTAATTTGTGCGACAATTAGTGGTCCAATTGAATTGATCACGTTTACATAAATACATCCAATAAATCACCAACACAAAGATAAACACATGTACATATGTGTGCGTACTTGGCTAGCTGCTCATACTAATTCTGTTTACAAACACAGCGGTGCTTGTAATTGCAGTGAATGCGATTTAATGGAAATCGCCGTGTCAGTCAAATGAAGTGACAGGACAACGGAGTCCAGGTAAGCAGTCGACTGGCTAAGCGCTGGCATTTCAATTGAGTATGCGACCTTTGACCAAGTCGCTCTGCCAATTAGCTGACAAATACGCGCGGCTGACGCTAGCTCAAAAGCAAATTATCCACCTTCGAATCTACAAGGATGCCGCGCTGTCAAGACACCAGCAGTGCTGCATGCGACTTTAGGGGCGGAGGTGTATTGGCGTGTGTTGCGGTGAAGCGACGGCCAGACCGCCTCTTTTGCGCTCTCAATCAATCCGCAATTAAATTTTCCACTCAAATAGGAATTAGCGACAATTAAGTGGTCACTGATGATATTGTTGATGGTCGCCGAGGATGCGCAATGCTGATATTTGTTGTGATAGCGGTCTATGGTAGTGTTGTTGAAGGCGTTGAGGGACCGTGGTAAACAGTGCTAAATCAATTAAAAACTAAGTAAATGCAATGTGATAAGAATAAATAGAAAGAGAGTTAGCAGGTGGAATGCAATGTAAAAAGAGCCGTTTCTAGAGGAAAGAAATGGAAATGGGCTAGTGTCATTATCCATTCAGAAAAACAAGAACTTGATTTTGATAGGTCAGTTTTATGACATCACTATGGGATATAAGTAATCCGATCCCGACAATTATTCAGTTGTTACATGTTTTGGACAATAATCCATCCAGAAGAAGATATCTTGTCGAATAAAAACAATGCCCATGGAAAGACTTTTTAAGTTTTGATTGTACAGTTTGTATGTCGATTTCTCAAAAACTCAAAACAATGTGCAAGAATAATCGGGCTGCCTAATGACCTCATTTGATTTGAACTTCAAAGTTTATTTCCTTAAAAAAGTTAAGGTAAACTAACTTCCAGGAAAAGTTTGTTGTTTGGTTATAAACAGTAGTGAATTAAGCGAATGGATCTGGAATTATATCCGGCCAGCGATTTGAACGTACCAGTTTTTCTCAAAATTCATTCCTGCTAAACCATGCTAGTCAGTGTGGAAATCTATGACAAAGCCTAAGTTGGTAATTTAATATGACGGCTGCTATTGATCTTGTAGTGGTTATCTGCCTCACAGTTTGGAGTTCAGGTCGATTAATTGTCTACGAAGTCATATAATAGTACATTCAGAAAACGAGCTGTTTCGAATAAGAAGGGACTCAGGAATAGGCTATTCGATAAATAGACTTCAATGGAAATGCAAATATACGGTGAAATTTTGTAACAATCGGTTCAAAGGTCATAGAATTTACCAGTACGCTTCGGCGAACTCTTCGACTGCTTAACTATTTGAAAACAGATCTGTGAAGATTTCGTTATCTGAAAACCAATGTTTAAATTTTTGACGACGAAATTCCTGTTAGGAAATATTTATTAAATTATTCCTCAGCTAATGCAATTACTTCAAAGCCAATAGTGACTTGAAGGCATATGATGCTCAATGGCAGGTCAAAAAAGAAAGAATTCCATAAATAATATTGCATTATCTCCAGGTCTTTTCACGTAAAAAGGCAACAGAAGCAATAAACAAATATTTTAATTGAATCGAGCAATTAGCATAGCCTCGGCACTCTAGCAATTAATGGTGCATCCATTTAATCGGCAATTTATATATGAATAAGATATATGTACATATATATAAGTATATAAGACTGTATATGACCTACAGACTGCGAAAATGGGAACACAATGTAAATATTGATAAGAGAAAATTGTCGATGAAATCGATGCACGAAGAATTGTATATGTTTAAGTGTATAAATAAAATGTACTCTAGCGTCAATAATCTCCGTTTACAGTTAACTTTTAATTGCTTAATTCCTTTAATACAGACTAGATACGAAAGAAGGCTACAACAAAGGGCCGACTATTTGTTGTCTGCTAAATGGTGAGTAAAGGAAATGAATAATGCCGTGGGAATAAGAAGCAACAAAGTAATTTATTTAAAGATTGCACAAAGCCTAACAAATTGCTGCAATTGAATTCTAAAGAAATGTGTTTGACTTGCAAATGGCGATAAGATCACAGAAAACACCTGAAACTCTTGAATATCTGAAAGGTTGATGAAGACAAAGTAGTAACGGTAAGCTAATGAAATTACTTTTGCATTACCTAAATGCTCGATTTAAGATTTAACAAAAAACAAAAAAAAAAAAAACAAGAAACAGGTTAATATTAAGGCAGACTAAATGACTCAAATCTACTTTCTGGAATGTCATACATTTTTCCTTTAAATTTAAAACTTTACTATTGACATAACTCAACAAGTTAAGGTTTCTATGAATTTTCAGATGCTCATCAGCCGATTATTGGATTTTTCAATGAACTTTACAAAAGGAACAATAAATTCGTATATGATACGCAGTATTTCTTTCCTTTTGGGCTGTTGACTTACCTTTGGCATTCGTTGCACTAGTCTGTCCTGACCACAACTTTTTTTAATTATTTCATTCTTCAATTTATAGAAGTTACATAAACATAAATCCAACGGGAAGAAGTGATTAGAATTTAGTCTTAATAATGCAGCGAAAAAAAATTCATTAAAATATTTGCACGTTTAAGCAAATTAAGTCATTGAAACGTCAGAACCCTGATTCTGTTTAGTCTAAACAGAGTTTTATTTCATTAATGGTAAAATGAAATTATCATGTAATACAATGAGAGTTTTACTATTACTTTTTAAGTTGTCAGCTGGTTTCAATGAAATATTATTATGGAACTTGTGTAAGTTAACCAGTTTTGCCTCTAATATTATAAAGTCTGCTGTTCATTATTGTTAAATGATATTTTATTCAGAAATATAAATTCATATAATATATATGACCAATGTAGCTTAGTTAAAAAAATATCTAATTTCGAAGAGAGTGTTCCTTTGTAGACTATTTATTATCTTTGTCACTGTGAGAAGGACACAAAATACATTTACTTGTCCATAGAAATATTAAAGTACTAGTACTAAGTACAATAAAATATGTATTACATAGACACATAGACCATTTTCTTTTCTTTCATGCTTATCTGAGTTAGTAGAGATCGCACGTGTGATACACCCAAATTATTTCTGCTACAAATCGTCGAGTTGGCGTGAGAAGTGCTGAAGTAGTCATTACACTCCAGGCAAAAAACATCAAAAAATCGAAGCAGTAAAACAAATAAACACTATTAACGTTACAAGTTGGCAACCATAACCATTTCACAAGTACAGTAGCTGAGCAAAAAGCCCAAAGCGTTTATATAAAAAACAAAATGGTGCAGCGTATACACATTTTCAATTTAAATTTTCACACCTTTTTGACGCCGATTTTTCTGTATGGCGTGCTATACTAATATTTTATGCGTTTGGCGTAACAACAAGAGGAAAACTTAGCGACACATTTTGCTGCTGGAAGCTCGTGTGGCAAGGAGACTTAGCGCTCTGATTACTTGCGCTCCTGAAAAAGCTTTGGAACGTAAGAAACAGGTGTTTTAAATTTGTAACATTATTCATTTGGGCGTTGTCGCGCGATGTTATTTTTGTTGTTTACTTGTTTTTAGCGTTTACTTTGATTTTTATTGATTTGATTGAAAATGCGATAGAAACGCGTTGAGTGGCAATACGAAACGAGTGCAGAGCAAAAACGAATATGACGCGACACTTGTTACAATATTTACTCGCTAAAGTCGTTACGAGCTTATGTACACACATACATACCTATAAAAGCACAAGCTGTATGCTAGACTGTACTGTATCTACAGTATATACACAAACACACGCAACTCTTTAATGGTGTCGACGACACCTATTCATTGTTTGTATTCGCCGAAGGCAAATTAAAGTACGCGACAGGCGGTTGGGCGCCTTCGCAAAGCGCGCAGCTGCTCCAAATTATTCACGCGCAATTTTTCCCTATCGCAACAGCGATTTTTCTATTTTACACCTACCGCCAATTTCAGGCGTACGAGAAGAATACGGTGACTTCTTGCTTAATTTTTGTCGCAGTATTTGCGCTTAGTCGCTTAACGTTGGGTAGCAATCGCGGCTGAAGTCGAGTAAATAGCTTGAAAGTGTGTCGCGAACGTGATAAATATCAAAATTCTCACCATTACACCTGTTAAAGTGATTGAAAAAGTATATGTCTGTACAATATGCCACACTTATAACGGTTTTTTTAAATTTCCAAGCAGATGATACAATTAATCTTTTTCCAAGATGATTGAAATTTAACATTTAAGCGGCTTTTGCTCAGCTGTGACTGTGACTGAAGAGTGATTGAATATTTAATACTTATCGCGATATACATAAGTAGAGAAATCTCAAGTAGATTGAATTAAATGCGATAAAATATTGCATTGCATAAGAAAAAAATAGCAATCATCGTGGTGCAGTTTTCTACTCTAACTGTAATGCATTTCTTATAAAAGATTTATTAATAGGAATGCATTTGGGTTTCTCAAGTTCGAGTTGTATGGATAACATAATTTTAGGATTCTGTGATTTTTCAGTTTAACAGTCAGTTTATCTCTGAGTAACATTTTCCATGCTGTAAAAAATTTAGTATAATTTTTCAGTTAGCCATTTATCTGAATTCCCAGTATACATGGCAACTGGCTACTAATCCTATGACAGTTGCAATTTCGGGTGTAATATCTATTGCTACCATCGCATTTATAATAAATAGTCATATTTAGATATCCATTTTCAACATAGTTTTCCGATTCTTTCTTTATTCAAATTTTTTTTTTCGAAACGAAATTTTATTAAAATTTTGTATACAAGGAGCATTCCAAAGTAAACATGACTTTTTGAATCTAGCGCCACCTGGTGGCGCCATCTATATGTCGGGTGAGAATTTCATGACATTTCATCGATTGGTTTTAAGTGTCAGTATGTTCGTCTTATCGGTGCGAAAATGAGCTTCGAACTAGGAGCCAACATTAAATTTTGTTTTAAAATTGGTAAAACTTTTATACGAGTGGTTTCAATGTTTTCAAAGTGGTCGTAAGTACATAAATGACGATCAACACGTGGGCCAATAAAAACTGTAAACATCAGCCGAAATCATCGTGCGACTTCGTGCGACTTGCATCGGCATACTGGCAGCCATTTACTGGCATATCGGCATACTGGCAGCCATATCGTCCAACAAGCTAAACAACTCGTTCGACATACTTTTTTACCGTGCCAAAAGCTGTATTGAAGCAGAAGGAGACTATTTTGAATAAAATAAATTGATTTTGCCAAAAAACCATTTTTTCTGTTTTTTTAAGTCCTGTTTACTTTAGAACCCACTTTATATTATATGTATGTATATGTATATAAAGCATTTTACTTGAGGAATTGGATTAATTTTTTCAACTTTTTGTTTACTAAAAATTTCACGCTTTACTTTCAAACTCAATTAAAAGCGGAATTTCTGATTTATCCAGTGTTTTATAAAAATGAGCATATTCTGCTAATAGAACAATTTTATATTAGGGATACGAATTTACAGTTTTTTATTTGCAGAAAATTATGGCATCCGGAAGCAGTTTTGTTTAGCGTCTGATTTTGTTAATGATAAAACTATAAATTCAATCTTTGGTATAAAAAATATTTTTTAGCCTCGTAATTGGCAACTGCAGATTTTGAACTTAGATGTTAAGTTAAATATTAGGCTCATATATATTGTTATAGTATTATGTATCACACTAACAAATTTTAATAAAACAAAGCAAACATAAAATCGCAGTGTCTTCAATTCATATTTACTGAAATAGTAGTACCCGAAAATCCATTTGAATTATGTGAATTATTAATAAAAATCGTCTCGGAATAAGGTCAATAAGAAATGGCTAGAAGTATAATAAAATATCGACAAATTTCTTTTGAGAAAACTTAAGCCAATTAAGTATTTCAATCGGCATACTTTTTTTTTAGCCTGCAATTATTTTTAATCCTCTAGTATTACTTACTCTTTAATGCTTCTTCATTTCAAAATTATTTTTTATCAATTTTTATTACAACCCGCAAGGCCGCACAAGATAGTGTTATAGCATCTCTAGGCGGTTTTGCTATGAATATTAACCGGATTTGTTGCTGTCTTGTTCAGTGTCAATTTGCGCAACTCCCTCGATTTCCTTCAACCGTTCTTTTGCACTGACAAATCCCACTTCATAAGCTTGTACTGCATTCATTGCTCTTCATTTCTGTTCATTTTGCATTTCATTTTTGTCATCCTTTTATGCCTTTTTATCTTTTATTTCACTGGCTCTCCGTTATGTTGCTAAGCTTTGACATGACACTCGCGCACAAATGCTCACACAAAGAATCCATTGAATGTAGCAAATAAGCCTGAGGCGCCACGCGAAACCCGCTTAAGGTCTAATACTATATTTTGCCGACGAACAACGAAGTACGCGGACGCCTTTGACAGCTGACTAAATTGCATTGTCGGCCTGAGTGGCGAGAGTAGCTGCCACACAGGTGAGCATGTGTATGTGTTCGACAATATAAAGGCAGCGACAGACAGCACTATGGCTCGCCGACTTAGCCATTCACTCACTCAGTGAGTAAACCACTTAGTGCAGCAATAACGGCGCACTACTTACCTGGGTTTATGTTGGTAAGAAATTTCTTTCCAAATGGAAATTTTGGCTTGTTTGATATTGGCGAAAAATAGTGCGTCTTAAATTGATTAACTTTAATAACAAGTTATTTGTCCAAGAGCTGGCAACTCTAAGAAAAGTCTCGAAAGCATCCGTAATTAAGTTAAGGAATAATTTAAAAGAAACTTGAAGTCCTCGACGTGTTGTTTGTTGTTGGTACTAGCAGCGCTACGCTGCACTGCATAAGTTGTCATTTACTTTGTGACATTTGAGCACATCATTCAAGGCAACTCATTTCAATGTGATTGTTTTGAAGTTCAGGTTTTTGCATTCCTTTCGGGAAATTGAGCACGTGACCTTTGTCAGGAAGACACTCGTTCAAAAATGTTGCTTTTGTTTGAGTAAAATTATTTTATCATTAAATAATTTCAGAAATATGAAATGCTTAAGTTTAGTTACTCGATTATAAAAATAGGAGTTCCTCTGGAGAAATATATAGCATTGTCAGACTAATTTAAGATCTGCGAAATAGCTAAGTTAGTAACCAGGGCGAAAAACCGTGTGGGTATTATCCTGTATGAAATATTGGGTATAACAAAGCTGACTACACTATGAGTTACTCGCACCGGACAACTGTGATACCGCTTTACAGCTTTGTTTAAAGGTCGTTTAAATGATATCGATAAGGGTTTCAGCGCATTTTAGTCTATCATATATCAACCTGCTGATACACAAGAGA
Source organism: Bactrocera latifrons (assembly GCF_001853355.1). NCBI lineage: Eukaryota > Metazoa > Arthropoda > Insecta > Diptera > Tephritidae > Bactrocera > Bactrocera latifrons. The sequence goes on along the minus strand of NW_017537379.1, from coordinate 638,349 downwards.
CTTGCCCTGTTGAAAAGAAGAAGCGGAGATATCACAGTGTCAAGTTCTAAACGCACTCATATTGTCTTAAGGAATAAGCAAATATTTGAATCCATATAGCACGGATTACTGCTTTAAACATGTGAATATATTTGAAAGCAGTCTTCACAGGTTTAAGAATAAAGGCTTTATAACCTTTAGGTAGCAAGCCAAAACAAAACTTCATATATTTAGTGGAGTAGAAGTTCAACGGCAACCTTCGCTTAAAATAGATAAACTTCTCGAATCTCTGCTCTAAAATACCGTTACGTTCCTTAAGCATTATCTTTAGTAATAGCCCAAATTTGTTGTCAGTAATTCATAAATCTGTATTTAATGCAAAATTCACCAGCGGAAGCCGTTACACTAAGCTTCAAAATAACTGTGTCATGTGTTGCATGTGGCAAATGCATTCATTAAACCAACACACATCAGCTAAATATCCTTGTTTTACAGCTTGCACTGCCGCAGAAGCTTTCTTTTAACATATTCCTTTAACTCCCTCCGTTTGCATATTTTATCATGTTCTCATAATTCCATCTCATATTCATGCGGATGGCTGCTTTACTGCACACTTGCCGCCGTCTCCGCTGCGTGCTTTTCTCTTTGATTTAGTTGCTTGTCAGATTGCTGCTCAAAGCGAAATGTTGCCGGAGCCACATTTAATCACTGTCAACATTTTATCAGACGACAGCCGGTATTAGCAAATATTAGCAGAGCTCTTTCGCGCTCTAGTCGTCTGCATGCACGGGAATATGTGTGTATATATGTGTAAGTGAGCGAAGTTTAAGTTGCCAGCAGCAGGAAGTACATACATATACACACGCATACCTGTTCATATATTTTCAACAGCAAAACGAAACAAAAGTATTTGCCACTCGGCACAGTTGCGGCGCTGGAAGCAAACATATTCTGGTGCATTGTTGTGTTTTCCAATACTTACATGTGTGCGTCAATGCGTGAGCACCGCACGATTGTATGACATGTTGCAAATGCAATCACCAGCAGCTAAATAACTACAATTCTACATAAATGGTTGGACAAGTTGAGTTTGAAATGGCAGGAAGTGCGGCAAAATACTGTACAGAGTGATGTTTATATACAATACCACACACACACACACTTACATCCAAATAGTGAGTAGAGCCCGTCGCCAGGGCACAACCACTGGAAGGCATACAAACAATGGCTGCAACACCATATGCCAACAACAACATGCTATGCTGAATGTAACATGGGTAGTGTGTTGCAACTGCGGCTGCTGTAAGTGTCGCATGCAGAAAATGACAAATAAATGTGTGTCCACAATAGCATATGAATGGGTAACAAATACTAACCCACACCTACATATATACATTGTATATACATATAAGTATATGCAAATATTACTTTGTAAAAACAAATTTTATAAATACACATACACACACATGTGCATTGAAATATGCGGATGTTAAAGAGCCAGAGGCTTACAGCGAATAAAATCAAAAGGGATTTTTCATTTTACGAGTATAATACAAACGAGAGAAAGAAGTCCGTGAAAAACATAGTTTCTGGAATAGAATAGGAAGTCTCCACTAGTCGGAAGTCTCTAGCGTAATGTCGTCATCAACTTTCTTACTGAGTCTGAATGTAAGAGCTATTAGCACGGTCTGCTCCAAAACCGACTACGGAGTATATTTTTGAAAACTTGTGCGTAACATTTGCAGAAGCCTCTTCAAAATAAGGCCTGAGCTGATTTACTTTTTGTTGACTGAGTTTTTCAGGTTTTAGAGTTACTTAAACCTCAAGCCCCCTATTAACTGAACATTTTACAAACTTTCAGTATCTGTTTGTCTTTTTTGCTTTTTCGCACGTTGCTAACAACTTCCTAGATGCATACTTTAGATTTTGCGGGTGTGAATCTATGTACAAAGCAATCAACGCTTACCAAATGCTCTGCAAATCAAGGCAAAAATACCTCACAACTTTGTGGATGGAAATAACAAATAGTAATGGTAAATGAATGTTTACCAGCAAACGCCACTCGGAGACGTTTTGTTTTTGTGGAATACAAAATGTTTACCACATACAAAGATACTTGTTTGTCTTTTGTAATGAACACCGCCGGTAGTATGCACCCTGTATGTGATAGAAGAGCTGATTGGAACAAATATGAACTTGAGTACGTTTTTGTGTAAGAATTTACTACACCGGCATTAAAGGGTTTAAAATTGTGCATTGATACAGCTCAAGCAATTTGGTAGTCTTCAATTTTTTATATTCTAATTCGTGAATTCTAAGTTCAAGTTTGAACTAAACTTAACCATGTAAACTATTACGAAGAAAAAATTTCAATTATATTTTATGCAAAATTCAAGAGTTCTATAAGCATATAGCACACCCAAAACTATGTAATGAAGCCGCCTCTCGGCAGGCAATGGCAAAGTTTTAAATACTACGAAAAACCTAATGTGCGCTAAAGTTTTATTACAACTTATGCTGCGAGCTGTGCTCATAGTATAATAAATTAATAAAATAAAATAGCCCAAATGAAGGTCCCTATTCAGAAAGATCGCAAGAGACGGTAGCGGTGGAAAACCAGCAAGTAACCATACTTAAAATCATTGAAAAGAGTTTTCGTCGGATACATTTATAAAAGAAAAATGTGATTCACAAAAAAATCTGCCACTGATAAAACGCATCACGAACGAGTTTCTGACATTGGATGAAATATGGATACATTATTACACACCTGTATTCAATCAGCAGTTCGCTGAATGGTTGTTGTCCTGTAAAAGCCATGCAAGCCATTCAAGGCCCGTAAACACCATCAACTTGTCGACGCCGAGAGCTAATTTATTGAAAGTTGTTAGCCAATGGCCTAGAATTTCATGTAGTACATTATTAAATATGAAATAGTAATGAAAAATTTATGCGGTTATATAACGATTAGAGTTAGAGAGAGGCGGAAAGACAAATAAATTGAGGTTATACGTTTAAATCTGACAAATCTGAGCTTAAATCTTAAAATATATTAGACTACTTAAATTGTTGTGAGAGGGCTATAAAAATATTATTTTGAGTATCTATATTTGAAAATATAATTAAAGAATTTATTACCCTTGGTTACTATAAAAACAACCATGAATAGAACTGCAATCAGCAAATCTTCACATTGCAAACGAGCGTTTCTCGGGCTCCTCAGCCATCTCAGCCATTCAGTTATCAGCTTATTAATGCATACTAGTCACTAGCTCTTCTAAAAATACATCTCTTCTTGATTGCTATCATTGCATGTACTCATTGTCCATGATATTTTTTGCGCATTGCGAGGGCAATGTTGCAAGCGAATCTACAACCACTCCTGAATGAAACTGCTCGTGTGAAATTATGTATTTATGCGCTGCTGCATTAATCAATGAAGGCTTGACCAAAAATAATAACAAACACATTTGCTTAAACATGTAAAAAAAATCTTTCTCTCTGCTCTATCTTTGGGACACAACAACTACAATAAAGAATATGTGCAAACCACTTTTAATTGCTGCCGGCGATTTATGCCTGCCATAAGAATATCTTTTTCAATTCTCTGCTATTCAGTAACACAGACGCATATTGTTTTACAAATACACACTAACTTTAACCGACACAGCAATTTTGTGCTTCTGCTTAGGTGAAATTGAGTGAGAATGGATATGCAACACATTAAGCAGTTGAAAAACCGCATGAATTTACAAACAAACACACATACCTACATATATATAGTACATGCCGTTATGTTGGTGTGAAAGTAACAAATCGGCAAACAAAAAAATATAAATATTCTGCCAATTTCACAAATGCAACCAAGTGTGGAAAGATCACAAAGCAAAGCAGAGCAAAATTATGTGTTGCTTAACATTTCTTGCTTTCTTGCCTTTCCTACCACTTACTGTCATACATAACTTGCTTTGATTTGAATGCTGTTTTTTTTTTTTTTTTTGTAGCTGTAACAGCAAAACAATGCTGTGAATTGTGCCGGCAGAGGCGTCGCAGGATGGCGGAGGAGTAAGCAAATAAGAAGTGGCAAGTATTGTCGTATGCTCTCAGCCATATTAGTTTCAGCCCCATACACATATACATGTATAGTTAACTATACACGCACACACTTGTTACTCGGTGGAGCCGCTCTTCTTGCGATTCGCGCGAATGAAGAAATTGGAAATTCCGCAAACGCATTTCCCATGGCACCATTAACATTGCCACAACCAGCGCGCCACAAAGTGCTGCACTAAGAATGTCAGCACATACAAACACACTCAACCACGTTTACTCCGCTTAATTTCGCTTGCTTGCATGCAAAAGCTTCGCACTTCTCCCCTTGGGCGCCCCTATCCACATATATAAGTATACGTGTGTCTGTGCGTGTCGGTGCGCCGCTTGGCATAATTAGGGAAATGCACAATTAGTGCACACATTTGCACTAAACGTACCAACACACTGGCGCGCAGACAGCACACACAGACTCACTTTCGTTCGTTTAATCACAGCACCGTTAGAATGCTTTTACTTGTTCAGCTGGCGGCGTAAGCGTCTGGGAGAAGGTGCTCGGCGCTCTGCGAAAGCGGAAGCCTAAGTAGCAGAAGCACATTGTCATCGCCGTAATTTATTTGGCAGTATTTAAGGTGCATTCCATGTCCGCGGCAAGTACACACGAGTGGGAAATTGTAAGTGAGTTTGGCATTTTTAATTGGCGTCAGGGTTTTAGCAAACTTTTTCATAGAAGAGTACAAGAATGAGGCGCTTTAAAATGTTTTTTTTTTTTAGATTTAAGAGCTTCCACACCGAAGGGCGGATTCCATTCCCAATCAATTTTTTATTGTTATTCGAATAATTTGAAAGCGTTAACTTAATCTAAAGCAGAAAATTAGAAAATTAACTGAAAGGGAAAATAAATTCTGAAAACTGGAAATTTTTAAGCACGAAGTTCTGGTAGAAGTATGATCCTAAATTTTTTTGAAATATTGCTTCAACTGAAATAGCTTTCATGAAAAGAAAAGGACGTGGGAAAAATTCAGATTGATATCTCACAAACTGAGGACTTGCTTCGACAGCTAGATGGACATGGCTAAATAGACGCAGCTTGACATGCTGGTCATTTAGATAGGAGTATACATTTTATAGAGTCTCTTTAAATATCAAACTACGACACAACTGTCTATGAAGGTTAAATGACTATGCTCATATATGTAAGTCTAAGTTTTGTGGAAAAAATACTTATTGAAAATTTGTGCGTTTTGTGGAAAAACTACTTGCTTCCGGTGGAGCTTAAAAGAATAAAATTCGGAATAAGGAAAATAAAAATTCTCATTGTAAGTTATTACTTCCTAAAACCAGGGTCATCATTTAAAATATTAGTTTAATGCAAACATTTCTCCGTCTTTCACCTTTCATTTTATCTTCAATTAAAAAAAAAACTAAATATTGTTAACATAATAAGAGTCCAGTGAAAACGCGACATGAGTATCTTAAAAAAGTAGGAAAAATCAAGCATTATTAACTAGGCATAACTAAGGAGGATGGAGTCATATGTAGAAGCTTACGCAAGCGAGTAAAGTTTTCTGTGCGCTATTCACTTGGGAGTGGCCAGAAACGATTCTTTTACATATAGCTCAAGTAGCTCGCGACTTCTGGTCTTAGATCAAGTATCCTCTGGGTACCTAAGAAAACATCCGTTTGATGTTTCGGACCCACGACGTAAAAAACACCCCCATGAAAAGAAGAACGCCTGTGTAAACTGACGCAGAGGAATACTAAAGGCTTTCCGAGCCACTCAATACTAAGCAAGGTTTCAGACAAGGCGACGACCGTGAGAATCAGATGCTGCAGTACGCCGATAATATTGATTTTATTGTCGTCAATAACCGCGTCGTGAATTTTGCTGCCTTCAGACTGAATAAGGTAGCGAAGCAAATGGTTCTGGTAGTGAACGAGGACAAGACGAAATATCTCCTGTCATTAAACATTCACTGACAGTCAAAACTTTGAAGGCGCAGATAATTCCGTCTATCTCGGAACCAACATAAACACCAACAACAGCGTAAGCCTCAAAATCACTCGCAGAATAGATCTTGCCAAAAAGTGCTATTTCGGACTAGTAAGCAATTGAAAAGTAAAGTTCTCTCTCGACAAACAAAGGTCAAACTCTACAAGGTCAAACTCTACAACTCATCCCCGTTTTGTTATATGTACCATATTGTGCAGCGAATTAGGAGGCAGTGGCTAGCTGGCTAAGTTACAACGTCCGAATGAATGTATTCGAAGCAGTACCCATCGCGGAAGCAGAAGAAGAGGATGGCCACACCCTTGGAAAGACCAGGTGGAGGAGAACCTGACTACACTTGGAATCTTCAATTGGCGTAAGCAGTCTACGCCAATAAGAAGAGGGGGAACAAACGCCGAATAGATTTTTTTTTTGTTTCAAAATAATTACTATTTAGCGGTTTTCTCGGCTATGGTTACAACAGCTATATCAAAGATAGGAGTCTCATTTTGGAAAAGCATTATGTGTACGGATGTGGTGTTTTGACACGAGAAAATCTAGGCATAAAAAGATACTAAGTGCTTAGTTTGACTTGGCTTAATCTCTATCCCATTGTTTAAGAGTGTCTTCATTATTTTAATTAGCAATTAATTTTAAGCAAAGATATCGTTATTTCCTTAAAAAATATATACGTATTTTAGGTTATGTTTTGGTAGTTTTTTTACTTAAGCTGGTGCCAGATTTTGAAGTGTGGGGACTATTTGAAATTTTGCGTAAACGTTTGATAGACATATCTTTAACTGATAAATTAGTTTAAAAATTTTTCTAAAAGTTCTTAATACTTGATAAGGTCTTTTGCAGAGGATACCAACTTATGCACAGGTAACCAGTTTATCCTTGCCTTCACTTACACCAAAGCACCCCCAGGTCCGCTCGTTTGTAATTATTTCTTTAATTTGCTGCAGTGCTCTTCCTTTATGTGCATATTTAAATAAAAGTAAGCGTACTATCATTTCCACATTTGATAATACGCTTACGAGCAAACGCATAAAATGTGTGCGCAACTACTTGTGCAAGTGTGTGGGCCCACGGCAACAATGCAATCTTTTTGTGTGTGGAGTAATCACAAACAAGCCGCTAAGTACAACAGCACACAAGTTTCCATTACCGCTAATGTACTCGTCCATGCTCGGCACAGCGCAGCTCAGAAGAACAGCAAAAACATAAATACATATACAGCTTACATTATCATTATAGTCGCAGAGTAACTTTAATTTAATTAACATAATCGCAATTACAGCGAAGCTGATGACGACGCGCAAAAGAGCTGCTCCTAACGACTGCCGACAACATTAGCCAGCTGCTGTAGTCACAAACACTCACACGTACAGCGTGAGCTTAGCTGGTGGCCACTGCGGTGCAATTCTTCAGCGACTTCCAGCGCAGAGTTGAGCGCAAGACTGCGTGCTGGCGTTTCGTTCGACTTTTTCTCCACTTGGTGGGTATCTGGGCATGTGTATGTGTTTGAGTCGATTTGGTAGTGGCTTTGGCCTCGCGTGCATTTGTTTGTCTGCACTTGATGTTGGTTCATTGTGATTTAATAATTTAGCATTTCCCGTCAACTGGCCTAAACACCAAAGCCAGCTTAAAAACTATTGTGGTTGTTGTTATAAGTGGATATTTGGCGGAGCATGGTTGATGCTTGGATGCTCCCCTATCTGTCTATGTATTAAGTTGCTGGGAATGTAAATATTAAGCTATGCTAATGCATACACGTAATGTGTAAAATTATATAAGTACTTACATGTTAGTATATATGGTTAGAAAAGTATGAAAATATGTAAGTTTATAGGTATAAAAGAATGTATATATGTATATATATACTTAAGTAACTAAGTTTGTAAGTATTGAAGTATATATGTAAATAAATAAGTATGTAAGTAGCATAACACACAAGTAAGTAAGCATGTAAGTACATAAGTATGCATTAAATATGCTTGCTACTTGACTGCTTGACTTTTACTCATTGCAGATATTTATTTTTCTTTGGCGCGCTTTCATTTGCTTGTGCTTTTTATTGGACGCAATCGGTGGTCAGCTTCGGCTACACGCTCACCGCTGGGAGCCCAGAGTTATCATTGGCGTTGGCGTTGGCGTTGTGTGCATACTTTGTAATCATTATTACTGTGAATATATATATGTATATAACAGTGAGTGTGTGTTTAAGCATAACTACTTGCTACATAATTTTTTATCGTATTCCTCGCTTTTATTATTTTCATTTTTATGATGATTTTTTAAGGGTCAGTGATTTAATGGTGGCTGCTGACGATGCCGTGGGAATTTTGTGCTACATTGTGGACATTAAGGCGAGCGAAATGGAAGTGAACTCATGCGACTACAGTCTGCTAGAAAAGTATTGAAAGACGAATTCATTAGAAGAATTTCTTTCGTATTTGCACTGGATAATTATAGTGTTTGTGTTTTAGCATTTATAATAATAAAGGATGAATGATGATTTCCTCCTGTGGCCACATTTAGATTGTTAGATAAACATTTATGTAATGAAAATTAAATTGGATTGTATAGTATATGTCAGGATTGAAATGATAAAACAAACTTTCTGGAATGCGAAAGTAGTTTTTGGACTGAAAAGCGGGAACTATTTGACACCGATTATAAGTTTCAAGTAAAGAGAGCGTACCCCATCAATAAATGTTATAAGCAGATGACCAATTTGAAATTTTTGTATGGATTAGAAACGGCTTTAGACAAATATCTTATAATTTACGTGCTTCACATTAATGCAACGCAATATTATAACTAATAAAATATGAAAAATTCCATTTATAATTTATCCCTATAAATTTATCATTAATAAATATGTAGCGTTTTACACAATCACCTTATATCTCTCATATGTCATCCATTAAAGAAAATAGGCACAACCCAGTACACCACTCATACTTGTGCTCATCCATAATTTATTTTCTATGCAACATAATTGCGTCCGTCGGTGGCGCGCAATTTTCAGGTCTCATTAAAATTTACATTCATTATAAAACCAATAATTAAAATTCATTGCTATTTAATTTTGCATCATTGGCCAAATTTGCAACAATGAAAGCGTTTACATTTAACGGTGACCGCAAAACAGAATTTCACAACTCCACCACAAACTCATCAGGAATGCAGCTGTTTTACAACGCACCAACAGCAACAACAAGACAAACGAAAAAAGATGACGCAAAGTGGAAAACATTTAGCAAACAATGAATAAATTGTAAATAATGCGCTAAACACGCTTGACAGGATATGATCTATAGTGCGAATATGCAAAATTTTAATTTTCTGTAAATGTGGCCAGTTCGTATATTAAACATGTAGCTTGTGGCGGGTTCCATGTTTCGACACTGGCGTCATTCTCATGAATTGGCGACCATAACTAGTCCCTTCGAATACTTTGATTTCATGAAATTTAAAATTGGATTATAGTTTGGTGAATTCTTGTAAGGCCTTATGATTTTTTAATACTTCTGTAAATTACAAATACCTACTTTCGAATAGAAATACTATCGACGTAATAGTAGGCGAAATCGAGTCATACGTGACGACGCTACTTTTAGATCGAAAACTCTGTCAAAAGATACGATCTTTCATGAAAGAGTTAAAAAAAGCTGGAAAGATGACATCAAATGTTTCTTGAACCAAAAAACTATATTTACAACCATTATAGAAGATAGAATAACGGTTATAATCAACTTTCTGAACTACAATCAGCATTCTATATATTTAATAAAGAATGATGAAAAGCGGAACGATTGGAGGATAACAATACATTGTTTTTCTTAACGGTAATTCCAATACTACCTTCGTAGCTCTGTTAGATAAAGGTGGTATTAAAGTAAAAAAATATTCACGAAAAAATTTCAGCTGATTCGAAGAGAAAATTTTTTCGAGTAAAGCTATTTCTATTTTATTTATAAGACCTTATACGAGTACTAGGGTTGCAAAAAAGTTAACCTACGTATTTGCGCAAAAAAATAAATAAAGACCTGTAAGTTCTGGGACAACTGAAGATTTCATACGGCTAACTACCTTCAGATGTTGGCAATATTGGAAAATGCTGCGACAGCGTTCATGTTCAAAATTATACCAAATCATCCTCAGCCAATTTTATGTCCATTGGTCAAAACCTATAAATATATGTGCTCTGGGTTTTATTAAGGTAACTCACACACTTTCACCAATCCACATTTAAATTTATTCATAGATTTATAGCATGTTTTTGTAGTTATTAAGAAACCTCTATATCAGGAGTGAGTAGGGTTATCATAAGACGTCGCCTATTTTCACACTATCATTAAAAGGGTTACAAAAATGTATTTTGAAGGAAGGAGGAGCCATGCCCACTTTTTCAAAAGTTTTAGACCAGATGCCACTCCTTGGTTTTATTAAGTTATATTATAGGACTTATTATATACGACTTCTATTATATATACTTATAGCCCCCAGCCTTCCAAATGCAATCCTTTGTAACAAATTACACGCTTATATCCCATGTACATACATACATAGCTGCTTAGTAATGACATCTTATAAGTTTTTTATTATACAAAATAAAATATAGTTCGGTGAAAGTTGGACAAAATAAATTAGTTGCAAACCAATCTAATTCAAACGCCAATTTGGGCAAAATAACATTACCCTATACAGACATTTTGAAAACCACACCACAAGCGTAGATATTTATCGCCTGCAATTAAAGTCAAATGTTCCACTAAAATTCACACTTTTGCAAATTGAAAGTCTAACTGCCAATCAAGCAACAAAAATACGATTACAGATTATATAATTATGGAAATGTGTACACAATAGGGCCGCTTCCTATTTAGCCCCCTGCAGAGGTCCAGAGCGGTAAAAATATAAATGAAGCGTTGTGAGTGGACGCACGTGTTTCTGCGGCAATGTTTAACCATTTAAAATTAATGTATAATTTTATTTATTAATGCAATATTTATGAGCTGAGACAAATTTACGAATTTGTTCACCTAAAATGCTAACTAATGAAGGGCAAAAATTGTGGAGCTACAATAAAGGTGCTGCAGGAGCGGTTTGTGAACGCCATTTAATAATGTACCCACAATTAAAATTGGAGCCGATTTTACGCATGAGTTATGATGAATTTTTTATGAGGCGTTAACTTTTCAAGTGCTGAAATACGTACATATATGTATGCGCCTCCCGTATATGTTTCTGCATGAGAGAATATCGCGGTATGTGTTAATGGTCACGTAATGACTCTGCGGCACCACTATTTTTACGGCTTCTAAAGCCTGGTTTTCAGTAATTAATATAATAGTATTTGAAATATTTTCCATTCCGCAGAAGGGTATCGATGCTCAGGAATGCCGTGGCAGTATCAATTTATATGTATGTAAGTAAATTTGTCTCATTGGATATGCAATTTGTGTTGTGCTGCATATCTTTAGGAAATTAATTATCTACCAGCTTCGAAAGCAGTGCGAGATTGTGCAAAATGTATAAAGCAGTATTTCTTAAACGTCATCATCGTGGATCCTTATGATCTGTCTTGAATCTGCTGAATACATTGTACGTAATGAAAGTACTAATAGCTTGGTAGTCGAGAAATAATATTAGAATGGTGTTTCAAGAAGGAGTATAACATGCTAAGATCTAGTACGAGTAGTTCCCAGCCTCTCTGTGCTTAAATATGTAAAATATCATAATATATAGAGTGGCCTGTAATTACTATTTGGATAGAAACTCAAGATATTAATCTTTCGTAAACCTAAATAAATTTATCCATATACTATAGTTAGACATTCTGCAATGAAGTACTGAATAGTTTTGATTGATATAGCACTCTCTTTGACACTCTCATTTCCTTATCAACTACATATTTTCGCTTGTTTGAGCAATTTCTGGTCTACGAAGTTGGACTTCTTCATCGAATTGAGAAAATGAAAGAATGTTAAGCCAATTAGTTATTGCCAAGTTATTCACTGCTAATTTTGGTCTATTGTTCTCATGCTTTACTAAAATTATATTAATCAGCCTTAGTAACTTGAATAATAACAGTATATTTGGAGTAAGAGAGACTTCCATCGCAAATAAAAGCGCGATTATTAGTCATATAGCAGCTCCTGTGTGTGTACAGTTTTGCAACTAATAGAATCTAATCTTTGATTATCCCAGACCGGCTTCCTTTTGCAATGCGTCATCTTTGATACTTCTTAGAAGTGGGATCCTTCTTCTCTTCTCCTTTCAGAGTTTAGAGTTTCAGAGTTGTTATTAATTTTCCGGAGAAAATTGTTCTTTTCGTTATATCTGAGAACTTATTGATAATTTACTCCATACCAAGGGTACTAACAAATAACTTATATTGAATTTTGGTGGAGGTGGCGCTTTTACGAATACGGATCTGTATTATATAGAAAAATACATTGATTAGATGAAATATGACGATGTAGTTAAAAAGAAAAATGAAATTATGTTTGGAAAAGATCCCTATCAGAGGATCTTCAGACACCAGGCGTATTTTAAGTCAGCAACAACATCCACAGTTTCTTCACATCGTCATTTACTCATTTATTTCAGTTTGTATTGATGTTGGCAAAGTTGAAATGTTTGGTTTCGCATTTTCCAAGCAAATACCAGCAAATTAATAACGCCTTTAATTTAAGAAAAAGTTTTTCTATTTATTTTAAAAAGCTGTGTGCGCAGCTATTTGCTTGGCTGTTGCACAAACGCATACTTTGTTGAAATGTGTGCATTTACTTTTCGTACGCCTCGCGCTCGTTAAGCAATTGCACTACTTTGGCGCGAATTTGTTAAAAGCTTTTGCTTGGGTCACAGCGTGAAAATGTTGTAAAATCTTCACTCCAAGCCGCAGCATACAACACGGGCTTACTTAACCCCCACACCATCACACACACGCGAGTCAATTGAGCGCAGCTGCTGCGTCGGCGGTAGCAGCACCCAAAAGTAGCTGATGTTGTTGTTGCAGCCTTTGCTGACGTCAGTGCAACAAATGAGCAGAATTTCGTCTGAAAATTAATTTACTTGCACGCGTCGCGTGCTGCCGATGTGGCTGCCAACCGCACATTAATGCCCGCAAAGTGCAATGGCGTAATCTGCGCTTAAAGCCGCGCTGAGCAGCTCGCTGCGAAATCACGAAATAGCAGAGAAGAAAAATGAAGTGCAACCAAGAGAATGCGGAAAAATAGCGGAAAGAGTGGGAGACGGGGGAACGGAGCGAAAAGCACAGTTAATGGCGTACGGCTGTTACTGAAAAGCAAACCAGTTTATTTAAATATGCGCGTGAAGTTGTTGTTTACCCATATGAACAGATGTGGTCAGCCATGGCGTATGAGTAATACTTTTTTATTTGCTGCAGTGGATGGCCCGCTGTCTTAAAACATATTTTATTTATGCACTTTTGTTGTTGCACCAAAAATTGTTCACACCATTGTAATGCACTGGGCTAGTTGTCGCGTGCTTTATTGTTGCTGTCGCTGTGTGGCTGCTTCTGAAGTTGACAATGGCAGACACAGAGTGCAAACGCTGAAAAATAAACTGACCACAAAACAAACCGACAACAAAGAAAAACGTGCGCGCGAACAACGACATTAAGACCACACTATATAAACAGGCACATAAGCCCATTTTTGTTAGGTATTTAAGTATATGTGTGTTTCACGAAGAAAATGTTTGTAGAAAAAAAACTACGACAAATGCTGACAAAGTTCAGTTCAAACAGGACGGAAAAATACGAAAGTCGTAAGTGACGAGGTACATGTTCACAGTATATACTAAGAGAACAGGCTGGAAAAGTGTGGCAGCGATTTTTTCTACACCTTCGTGCTGTCGTCAGAGCGGCGCTGGCAACTATGGCTGTTGTTAGACAAGCCAAATTAAGACAACAGCAATTTCACAAAAAAATTTAAAAAAGATATTAAAAAGTATTGCTAACACGCATATAGCAGCAACTGTTGTTGCCGTACAGTATTGGGCAGCAAAAAAGTGCATGCGCTAAGGTAGGGTGTGTGGAAGTTGCATAAAGGGTGGCATGTAAAAATGCTAATGAACGAGAAAAGCAAAAAAGCAGTGAACACTTGCTGCTACAAGTGTAGAAAAACTGCACGACAGCCGGTTAGGCGACAAGCTAAAAAGCTCTGTTGGATGAAATAAAGCCTGAACTAGAAAAAAGTCTTTACTGCAACAACAAAAGATCGTCACTACAAAAAATAAATTCCAGAAATTACGAGCTTGAAGGACACTTTTTGAGCTACTTCCTTTAACAATTTTCTTGCTTTATTTTTATGTGGCACTAATACCGGCTTTTTTTCTTGACTAGTTATTATGGAAAAGAAGATTTCGTTTTTTCGTTCTTTTACACTGTAATTACCGCTATTTTGGGGGGCGTATGTATGTGGTACTCGTTATTTTGCAAGCTAATATTTACATGGAAATAATGAAAACTTGTGCGTTCTAAAGACTCGAAGGCAACAAAATTTCGCATTAGAAAGATGGGTGGAGACTGAAAATACTTTAAACTTTGTTTGCAGACAGTCCTATAAGCTTAATTTGAGTTCGTTGCGTGACGAGGTTTTGTATTTTTAGGAAATAAAATTTTAAAGTTCGGTTCAAAAATTTAAAGTATGCTAGTATTTTAATCAGTAACCAATATAATACTTGAAGGTGGTAAAGATATAAAAGTGTGATATTGAGCTTTCGACACCGATTTCAAAAGCTTGAAAGAGCTATATATATTTTATATCTTCACTTAGAAGCTATAATTACAATTTATCGTTTTGTTTTCCTAAATACTTGCACATTTCTGTCATTATAGATTAGCCAACTCAGAGGTACGAAATTCTCAAATCAATTTATAATAAACACTCAAACCACAATATTCAGGCACTCGTTTGTAATTTGTCAATTTTTCCTTTCTTCACCAGCAATACTCATTTCATGTTTATTTTTTGCTAATTTTCTTAAAACATCGCGCTAATGAAATGCATCATCTGATTGCGGGTAGCTAA
This sequence comes from Bactrocera latifrons, assembly GCF_001853355.1. NCBI lineage: Eukaryota > Metazoa > Arthropoda > Insecta > Diptera > Tephritidae > Bactrocera > Bactrocera latifrons. The sequence goes on along the minus strand of NW_017537379.1, from coordinate 623,262 downwards.
CTACGCAACGTTGCGAGTGAACAAATGTGCAAAAACACGCCTACCAATCCAACCCTGCCAAATATTGTGTGAGTGATCTCAACGAGAGTATACCTGCAATGTTCTCTATAAAAATTGGCGACGTTGAATTCCTCAACTCATACTCGTACATTTAGGAAACATTCAGATATTAATTAGGTCAAAGCGAATATCTTATATGGGAGTTGAACAATACTAAAACTAGAAGCAAAAGAGCCTACTTGTACCTCTCCTCTCGAACGCAAAATCTTATAATTATTCTCTTTGTGGGATATGTTCGAAAAATAAGCACAGTTTGTTCCAAAGAAATATATCAAAATGATCGCATGTTCTCTTGCGACTAATTGCCAACTAATCCTGAACTTGCAAATTTTTGCCGGGTAGCCATAGAGAAGTGTGTGTTTATAATTGTTATTCTTTATTTACCCTGTTTGTGTCTGTTGGCATTTCGCTTGAAATAGAAACATTAATAGTCGCGAATTGGCCGCTTTGCCAAACAAGCGCTCACCACCCGCCGCTCCCCCTTGCTAAGGAATGCCAGATACATACATGTGTTCCAATTGACAGAAGTACATGAAAGTAAATACAAATTTATCTGAGAGTGAATACTATATGTTTGCTTAAAAATTAAACACTGTTTTTGAAATATTGAAAAAAAAAAAAAAAAAAAAATCTCTTGAGTTGCATATTTGCGTTTGCAGCCTCAATATGTCTCTGCACTTGGTCTTTCTTTTAGACCTTTTCTAATTACAAATTGTTTAATATTTATTTTTAGCTGCGTGTATGCATTTAAACTTATATGGCAAAGTATGTAGTCGCTAGCTCGCCAGTCATGTAGAATTCTACGAAATTTTATGACCTAATAATTTTGAAAATATATACAATTGGATACTTGTACATATGTGTTACAAAAGTTGCCTATGATCTAATACGAGCAGGGCGGAGCACGCAGCCGTTGACAGTGACCGTGTTGCATGTTTTCTGCAATTTGAATTTTCTTGCTGCTGAGCTCATTAACTGACCGAATTCTTTCATGAATTCAAACGTAAATGATAACATGCGTGAAAAGTGCACATACATACATGCTTACCTAATCCAAATTATAATACACAAGTTCTATCTGAACAGTTGCAGAGTAGTAGCTTTATCTCTTAACTGCTAGTAGCTGCTAGCTATCTGGAAGCAGAAGAGTGACAGTTACTCTCCCAACGAACGAAATAACGAAAAAGTAAAGACACGAAAAATCGGCATAGAAGAGCAAGAAAATATCAAAATCTTGGATTTCACAATCCCTTTACATCAACAAACCCAAAACAATGCGTCAAATATCGTTTTTATATACATGTGCTAAACAGTTGTCTTCTGTTAGTAGAAATTTCATTGGCTTTTTACGCGCTCAACTTGTGCTCTCTTCTGGTAGCTTCTGTTGGTTTTTTCGGTTAAGAAACGACTTTCTAGCAGAAACTGTGTTAGCTAATAATAGTTAGCAGTTATGAAATAAAGCATTTAATTTTTTGTCTTCTTTGCAAAACAGTTTTACATTAACTTGTGTTTTTTTTTTTTTAACTAGACGTATCTACTTGCATATACAGATCAGAGAACAGTAATGAATAAACACATATTTAGTTGTGTGTACACTCGAGACGTTGAGCTTTCTAAACGGCAGAGGAAAATATTATTGTTTATTGGCGAAAACGTAAAGTTAGGTAGACCCGTCATGTGCTCTTCATACTTATTTGGGTTTATCAGAGTACTTTGTAGATCACTCAAACGGAATATCTTACGAGTTTGAGTTCAAAAGTATATGCATACGAGTACATTTCGACAACTGGTTTAACAACCCCCACTCTAGATATTCTTTAGTTAGTTGGGGAATAGTTAATTCTATAAATGAGCTCAGTAGTGCCATATAATACATATAAATACTATATTATTCTAAAGAAGTGCCAAAGAAGAAAACATTTCTTAAACAAATTAATTTTTATATTCTATTTAGATTTATTAAAATAGGAAAATAGATTTCTTATTCAGCAATAATTTACGTAATATTTATCTTAATATGAGTATTTATTAAAATAAAACAAAAACAAGAAAAAACGTTAACTTCGGCCTCACAGAACCCAATATACCCTTAACAGGTGCATTTTAATAATAGCTATATGCTATAGTAATCCGATCCGGACAGAGAGACGGACATGGCTAAATCGACTCAGCTCGTGTTACGGTGTTACAAACTTCGTGACAAACTTAATATACCCTGTTCAGGGTATAATAAACAAATTTCTGGACTTGTGTTTATATGTAAGCGATTTAAATGAAACTTTAAGAGGAAAACTCAAAAATTCAAGTATGCAGATTTTGCAAAAAGGCGAATAGGAAAATACCACGAGTTTCTGAGACCTTATGTTGTCTTCTATGTATAATCGGGACGATTTGCATCCACCGCTCGTATTGTCATATTAAAATCACAAATGTAGAATTGGTTTTACCAGCACTACGGGGATTCCTAATTTTTGTACAAAGGAAGTTTTGATTTTCTGGAATCCACTTCTGATAACTTGTTTGACACTGTGCTTCCACCCAGAGCAATATATATATCTACTGTGAAAAACCTAAGACTTGCTGCCAAGTTTATAAAACTAAGTATGGTTGTTTATCTTTATATGCGCTTGAAACAAATCTCAAGAAATAAGAAACTACCTCAAGAAAAGAAATCTGATTTTTTGAACTTAAATTCTAAATTAAATGAAATCGTCCGAATTGAAATCACCCGATTTTCACAACTTCTTCTGCGGAAAGTTACATCATAAACGAAATGAAATATCAACTGACATTATAATTGGTAACATTTATACGGTCATGGCGTCACAAAATTCTGTTGCCAAATGAACGTCATAACAGAACGAAATTCGAAACCGCCCAAAAAAATTACAACTTGCCAAATATTGCTTAATCAAAACTGTGAAAATAACAGTTCTTGATTGGATATAACCGGGTTCAATTACGAATATACCGGTTTCCCATATAAGTTATCGTAAAAATTATTAAATTCTAAGCTTTTACACTTTACGTAAATTACCATAGGAGCAACATAATTAAAGATGTTTCATAAAATATATAATAATTAACTCATTTGTTAGCTTGAAATCCAACTATCATAACAGTATCTTATGATATCTCATTTCTTTTTAAATTATGAAAATGGTTACCAATTTTAAAATCTTTAACTCAGTAAGTACAATACAATACTGAATAAATATGAAAGTTTTTGACTTACCTATCGCTGCTTCCGCGGGTGTGCTGCACACCAAACTCAGCAATATGGCTAACAGCATGGCGATAACTCTGTTGTGAACCACCATCCTAGATGGTGCTCTTCGTTTGGCTAGCAACATGTTGCAGACAAATGTTGCGTCAACTCTTTGTTAAATTATGTAGGTAAATTTTGTTGTTTTAAACGACTAGATTGGTTGAATATTAAAATATTTTGATAATGTTGAATTCTGATATCTTTGATAATGCTTCAATTTGCAACCGAGGATGCTGCTCCGTTTTCGATATTCGAGAAGCTATGAATTTGTTTTTAATAACTTTAGTTTTTTATTTTTCAGGTTGTTTGTGCTCTTGGTCACATTAAACTCGTTTTCTTTTAATTTTGGTTTTTGTATTGAGCACTCGCATTGACATTGCTCGTTATAAATAAAGATTTGTTGGTGTATTTACACATTTGCCTTCGGCTTCGTCACTGACTTTATCGTCGTCGTCTCCGTTATCGTAGGATCTGGTGCTCCTTTTACTCCTTTAGGGTCGTCTCCGCTGCTCCGCCGCCGGCGTCTGATCCCATGTATATTTTTTAGTGTTTTGTTTTATTTTGCGTGTATGTGTCTGCCGGTCGATTGATTTGTGTTTTCATGTTGTTCTTGTTTCAAACCGATCCGATTGTGATCAATGAAGTGAATTTTCGATTTTTTTGTATTCAATTAGTCAATACGATGGAGAGTGTTTTCTATTTAAATATGTTTTTATGTTTTTGTGTTTATGCATGGAATAATTGATTATTCATTCAATTATATTATTACTTCTTATATGATACTGAAAATCTAACGCACCGAGTACAAATTTTACGATTTTCAATTTTTTTAAGATATTCCTTCACTTTTATCATTATTTCTTTATTGTTTTTAATTCTCACTTCATATTTGTATTTGCTTGCAATGAGTCTTCAAAAATGATGATGATGACATTTTTAGTAGCAATTACATTTCCATAACTGCTGGTTTCGAATTAAGCCTGGAAAGAAAATATAAAAAAAATGTGACTTAAAGCTCAGCACTCTACCATATATAATAATAGAAAAAATGTCCAGGAAAGCCAAGAATTTTATGTCAATTCGGATTTTCTGGTGTTAGCTTCTTTGAATCGACTCAATATACGACTAAGTACAAACAGAATTTTATTTTTATGTACATATGTACGTTCAGAGATTTTTTCTTCACAAGTCAACTATTGTTGAATTCCAAAAATTGTTAAGAAACATTTAGTAAGAAATGAAAAAATTTTCCAATATAATACTTTTAGAAAAAATTTAAATTTTGAATTAAGATAATAAGATTTGGCATCATAGACAAACTGTATTGACCTACATATATTGAGTTGAGATACAGGTGCTTTGTGACTCTAGAAAAGTAAAACAAAGATGAAGACATTTTTGAAAAAACATCATACATTTAGACCCAATTCAATTGTTTATAAAATACGAATACATTATTTATTCTTCAAAATTAGTTTCATCTCTTTTAAAGTAATCCCCGTTGGTTAAAATACAATTTTGTCAACGTTTTTTTTCGGTTCTCGAATCAGTTGGAATATTCTTTTTACGGCCTTCTTCTAATCGGTTTTTATCTCCTCAATGCCGTCACCGCACATTGGTCTTTGGAATTTGTTGAACAGCCAGAAGTCGCATGGAGCCAAATCAGGAGAATGCGGTGTTAGCAGTCGAGACTTTTCTACAAAAGTCGCGAAGAACCAATGTATGATATGCTGTATTATTGTAATGAAGAAGCCAAGATCTGTGCTCATAATTCCAGCCATTTTAAACAAATAGCATGAGACAAACGACTCGTAACGCAAGAATACTATTATTTGTTCACAGTTTGGCCTGACGGAAGGAGTTCATAGTGCACTACAACACAATAATAATCTCAAAACCTATATAAACTGCTTTCATAATGAACTTTTAAATTAAAAAGTAAATGGATGGAGCTTAATTTCTTGTTTTTATTTTAGCGATTTCAGACAATACAGCACTACAAGGCCAGTCGCCCAATATTTTTTGGTTGCTTCACATTTATTTTCCTTCAGATTAGTAATATCAATTACATTGAAGATTGATAAAAAAAAATGGTATATATCCTAGGAGATGTCTCAACACAAGGGCCATTAGTCAAAATTGAAAAGTTATGAAATATATTAGTGAATTTCCGATCAATTACTGTTTCCGGTTTCCTAAAGAGCAAACATACGAAACTATACTGAATGTTTTTTTTTTGTTTTGCATGATTACTGGGACCAGTTATCTCATTGTCTTTAGTAGATAACCATCGGTTGTTCATTTTATTATTTTACTATAATTTCATAAAAATGAAATATACTTGAGCTGAGAAAGAGGATTAAAAGTTTCAAATCTGTGGAAATTATTTTTCTCGGCTGGGAAGTTTAAACTCACAACCACACAAAGTAGAACAAGAAAACAAGGTTAAAAACTCGTCATTGACAGAAAAGTTTGGTTTTGTACTTAATTGGAAAGAATGATTGATCTATACAAAAAAGTTTCGAAAATTATTTAATATTTGAATATTTTGCTATGCAACATAATCTGCTACTTGCGCACTACTACCGTTATGTGGCAGAGGTGATATGCAAAGATGAGAATGTACTCAATCGAAGCAATCGCTGAAGCTGAAACTTTCAATTCAATCAAACTAAGAGTTGTTGTAAATTTCTGAGCTGCTGCGTATGTACTTGTAGGCAGTAGTTGCCTACCGCTGCCACATCGATTTTCTTTTTACATGCTATATGTATGTATATCTATGATTTGCACATAGAAGTATGCTACGAATTTCTGCGTATTTTGTTGAAGAGTTGTCGATTGACTGACAATTCTGTTATTGTATATTCAAGCATGTATTAGAACACATATCTACATATACATGCGCACTCACATTTGTTCACATGCAGATGGCATATTGTTATGCGCAAATAAATAAATCAACAATCAAAGGAGCAGCTAAGAATTGATGATCAATCGCACATAATCAAATATTTTCACATAAATAAGAGAATACTCATACTCGAAGGACGTTTGTCAATACACGACAAAATAGCATAACTCTGCACGTGTGTGTGCGGAATATAGAAATCATATTTAATGGTTATGCAGGAGTGTACATTTGTTTCGCAAAATGTTCTCATATTTTTGTAACTCCACTGACTTGTCCTTATTTACATTATTCAAAAGTTATGCACATTATTATATAACATGCTTTGCATTCGTTCGTCGAATGTTTTCAGGCGCAATTGACTTCTTATTACCAAATTTAAAGGGCCTTCGCATGGGTGCTTTGCCGCTTGCAAACAAAGTTTGGTGAAGCGAATATTTTTCATTTTATATTTTTATTTAAATTAAGCATTGTCAAAAAACGTCAAATCAGTTCATCAAATCTTTGTATTTTCCAAAGCCTTTAGCGTTTTTAGACTAAAAAAGCAGCAATGAGCTCAGTTTTAACTTTTGAATCCAACGGTTAGTTTTGCATACAAACTTTTACAGCAAAGATTCGAAGGAACCTGATTTTAATTATTTAATTATATTAATTGTCATTATTTCAATACTTTGAACCAATATAGCTGTCATACAAACTTTTTTTTGGTGAAGGGTATTTGCGGTCCAAGGTGTTTAAATATTCATATGGAGACGAAGAGCTCTTCGAAAGCTTTAATATTAGTAAAGAAGAAACAAGAAAATCATATGAGCGCTTGACCAAAATTTAATCCCAACTAAAATATTCCGGGGTTTGTTTGTTTGCGATATTGATTGCTTTGTCTACGATTGAGCCAGGGAGGCTGAAACTAAAATAATAAACATTATGAAGTCGTCAACAAGACCGGCTTGCTTGTCTGAATGGTTGTTAGTGTTGTTGTTGCTGCTATGAAGAGTCAATATTTGCATTCCTACATAATAACTATAGCGTATGTATATACATAACCTACCTACATAGACAGCTCTGGTTGAGCCATGCTTATCATCTATTGTGAGATTTTGTGTAGTTGTTTCTTTTGCTGTCTTCATTTATTTGCCTAGCAGATAATGTTATCGAAAAAAGAAGAAAAAAATTTCACGTTTTTGTGATTCTTTACAAAATATAATCAAATGTGTTTGTGAGAAAAGTGTACATCTGGCGATTGTTTGGAAAATGCTAAAAAGAAATAAATTTGGATTTCTTCTGGGCAAAATATATTCGACTCGTATGGTCGAGAGGATTCGAGCAACTTAAATGTTTTTGGTTAGTAGGCAATAAATGAGGGATTAAACAAAAAACATTACATATGCATATACAGATATGTCTAACAAGAAAATCATTTTGCTAAGTTACCGCTACAATAACAAACTTTAGAATAAGTGCGATGGTGCGGAAGATGGCCATAAAGGAATAACAAAAAAACAGATTTGGTTTGTATTTGCTTAGCCAGCGCCTCGAGCTTTAGAATTGTAATGAAAAAATTCGTATCTTCACGAAAAAGGTTGGCAAAGCCCAACGGATAAACAGTCAAAGCATCGTCAAGGCGGCAAACAAAACTGGCAGTAGATTAAACAATTATGACTCAATTTATGCCTAGGAAGAGGTGGAAAGAGCAGTAAAGAGACCAAAATGTTGTCAATATAAAAAAATCAAATATTTGAAGGAGGTGAATATCTGGAGGAAAACCTTCACCAAATCTTGGACTAATACGAATTTCAGAGACATATGTATATGTATATATACATACATACATTTTTTCATAAGAACTCTTGCACATGTTGCAGATTAGTAGGCGCTCAAGCTTTCACATACGAAATACTGAATCCTCTTTGCAGCATACAAAATCATTGACCTGCGGGTAGCATACTCAAGATGCTCAGCGTTGGCTGAGTGGAACCTCGCATTCTTATTTAGTTGGATTATGTTGCCATGAGCGATTCCTGGGTCAAAAGACACTAATAATGTGCGGCTTGTGGCCTAAGATACTTAAAAGTAGGCCGAAGAGTCGCAAGGTACTAGTGTAGCTGTATGTGTTCGCTCACAAAGCCGTGTACGCAAGCATAATAAAGCGTAATCATGAACATGAAGGGCAAATGATGGGTGGAAAAAAACTGAAAAATATCACTCTCTTGCCACAATCCCTTTACCCGGAATTTCATGACCAAAAGTGAAAGAATCAATAACGGTTTGACTCCTTTAATATTTTCTTAAGATATTTATATCTTACGCACCATTACATGCAATTAGGTTATGTATACGTGGCAAGTCACCCCATTGTTACACATATTGCATGCATTTAGGGGTGTATACGCATATCCTCCGTGAGTGTGTAACCTTTGCTTCACGCGCTACTTAATAAATAATTATATTTTTGTGTGTATTTGTAAAGCCTATTAAACGATGTTTATATGAAAGCCATAAATGTGCCAACAAAGTTTGGCTTTTTGGTTGGCCATATATTTCATTTCTGAGAGAATAATAAATAGGATATTTTATTATTGTAAAAAGTTTCAGAAGATTGCGTATCACGCTAATTAATGTTAAAAAATACTTTATAGTTTATAAGCTTTTATAAATTGAAGTTTTTAAAATATGTCATCCGGGTTAAGAAACTTTGGGTTAGGTTATACTTGTCGTAAGAGCGTAGAGTGTATATTAAAGCCAGTAATACTAGAAGTTTTTTTGTGACCCAAGGATTTCAACCCTTTCTAGCGGATAGCTTGAGAATTGGACATATACATACAATACAGCTCTACAAAATCAAAAAACATCTTTTTTAGCCTTGATATCTTAACAAACTATGGCAGCCTTATTCATGAAGATATTGAATGTGCTCTTGTTTGTAAGATAACTCCCTATCTCATGTTTTCATAATTATAAGCTCCTTAGTAACAAGAATTAAGATTTCCAGATCTGCGCACCTTTGTCGTGTATGCAATCATCACGTGAGCGCCACTCTCAGTCTCTTTGCCAAAAACTCTTTCAAATATAATTATCTATTAAAGTAAACATAGAATAGAGCGAAAATTTGGATAATAGAAATAAGATTTTTGGCTGGTCATTACCCTTAGAACCGTGAATTGGGCGCTAGTGCCCATTCTCATTTTTGATGTTGAATTTCTGGGATTTGGGCAGTTTAATTTGAAATATTTTCCGAGTAGTGAAACTGTAATTTCAGTTATAAGTTCACAAAAACTTAGGCATAAAGCTCATATAGTAAGAAAATAACGGCGTTTTATATGGTGACTTGACCATAACAGTTCTTCATATTATATATTTTGTACGAAGAAGCGTAGTTTTCTAACGGTTTTGGTGATTGTTGTGTATTTCTAATTAGTTTCTCGTAATATTTTCAAGTCAACGGTTCATTTTTAGTTGTGATAAATATAATTTTTTGAAATGAGTGCAGAATTGGCGATTTATTTGGCCAAATTAGGCCGTGAAATGACGGAAGAAAAAGAGAAGGATATTTCAAATTATTGGAATGCTAATGATAGCGATGATGATGGTGGAAGAGACCTAAATTTGGTAATGACCAATCGGACTACGGAGATGATAATGCTTATCCTATTAATGATCCACGTTTTGAAGAATATATCCACGACGAGGCTGCTATAGATAGGGACAATGACGAAAGCAAACTTGATTCGTCAATGCTTTTATTGCAATAATTTTATTATCCGGAGATGAGAAGCCAAACTTAATTCCTGCTAAGGATCTTTTTCACAAAACGAACATGCCCATTTATAGAGCAGTGATGTCACTGCATCGGTTTGAGCAATTATGTCGTTTTATACGCTTTGACGATTCCCGCACTCACGCTGAGAGACTACGATATGAAAAATTGTCGCCTACTCGTCATACATGGACATTATTCTTGGCGAATTTGACGATACCATTTGTCCCAGGTAAAGAATAGACAGTTGATGAGCAGTTCCTTTCAACGAGAAACCGATGCAGTTTCCGCCAATACATTCCCTCTTCTCCATATCTCCAACTCTCCACTTGCAGTCAAAGTATATTTGGGTGCACAGCCAAATGAACAGCGGTCGCTTGGTATTGCGCGCAATCTTGTTATGCAACGCAGCAACCAATATTTGCACGAAATACCATGTTGGTGTGCACAATACGAGGCAATAAGCCACAATTGAAACTATTCACATCCTCTGAAGAAGTAAAAAAAGGAGCGAATTTGAATCTGTGTTTTGTTTTTCAAAATCAATGCAATTAGTAAGCTTTACAATACATTCGAAGAAAAATGTATTAATGCTTTCAACTGCTCCTCCAGCGAAGATGTAAATCCTGTAACAAAACAACCACAAGTCATACATTGCTGGATATTGCTGGGCTTTCAGGGTTCAGGATGTTTAATCTTAGTCACCCTGAAAAGCGTAAAATATTTTTGAAAGAAATATGGAGCTAACGCAGAAGCAATTACAAAACCGATGCAAAACAAAAATTGATTCTACAACTAAAACTGCAATGGACTTGATCAATTTCAAACGGTTTCTTGCAGTGGCGAGCTCGCGTCCAGCAATACAAGTAAGGTTTTATAATTCATTTTATTTCAAAACTAATTCATTTTCAAATTTATTCACTATTTTTTATTCTTGAAACAGGTCAACACTTTGGCACGGCGGTGTGAAACCTGCAAAATTGATAAGATCGATAATAACACAACAGCAGTTTGTGACCATTGCCTTATTTCGACATGCACAAAACACTATATAAGGACGTGTGAAAATGTATTTTGCAAAATACATTACAATACGAACAAAAAAAAAAAAGCGTCTTTACTTTCATAGAGTTGACTTAAGCGAATGTCAGAAATAATAAAAAATCAGATGAAATTATTTCTCTGTGAACAGCATAATGCCGTTTTGCAGTTCCTTTAATTAACTCTAAAAATCACGCAAAAACGTCAAAATTTTTGGTGTTTTCAAAATTGTTGTGCCCCAATACAGAAGTACATGACCGCGTTGAAGTTACAAAGCTAATTATTTTGAAATTTTTCTTTTAAGTATAGCTTAAGCAGCTAAACTCTCCTCATTTCGCAAGCAATTATCCCACACATGGCTAAGCAGTTTATACATTATTAAAGTTGCATACGAAAATATAACATACGAAGCCTCGCGGAGAACCTTAAACATATATGTATGTGTGAATATGAAATCAATTTAGTGTGACAGCTTTTATGAAGAAATTTCGCATAAAAAGCTTTGCTGGGGATTTATTTGGGTCTTCTGCACTCGTAGTAAGCCAACAACATAATCCTCAATCAATTTTTTGCTTTGATATATTTTCAGTTAGTCATTCGCTTTTTTAATAAAAAATTGCATGAGAATAAAAAGTCTCAGTAATCCGTCATTCTTTTATTCTGTGAAGGGTTTTATTACCATTCTTGCGTGTCATCTTCGTGCAGTCATTGCCCGTTGTTCCACAAGCTTACCAACTCAAAATAAATTCCCTACATATTAGCCAACATAACTACCCTTCAATTTTACAGACATAAAAGATTTAAAATGCGCTTAAGCAACTACCACTTACACTGGTATATGTGTGTGTGAATGACGAGTATACTCAACCAAAAATGAAATGTGGAAGAAAACGGCAAGCTTAGATTTGACTCCTTTGATTGAATGTTAGGGGCGGTGACTACCTTCGGGGCGAAGAAGGTAAAGTTGTGCAGAAGAAGGCTGAAAATAACTTGCAAGGAAGCTGAAATGGCAGTGTATTAGTCTCACGGCGTGTGTGAGGCAGTATGTTTTTGTGACGGAACTTCAGCTGGCAGCGTCAACCATGAATAAAATAAAAGTTCTGACCATGCTTGTGGATGAAAGGCGAGCGGACACATTTCGGTGGGCAAATAAACACACATCAATGTCACTCATACGCCCCGGTAGCAACGACAGCGCTTTAGGAATTTACGAGTATTTGTCTACACAGCCACGCATAACTCTGCATGTGAGCGACTGCAGTCAGTAACATGCCTTATACGGTGGCAAGTAAGCCCACACTCGACATACATATGTCTACTGAAAATGTCGTTGTGTGTGTGTATTACAGCTCAATCACTTCAGTTGTGGAAAAAATTTAACAAACTTCTATACACACATACAAACATGCACAGCAGACAAAGGTTTAGCTGCTGGCCAGACATCAAAAAAGTGTTGCGAAAAAATATATCCAACTTTTGTTGCCTCCATGCCCTTTGTCCGAGGCAACACCATATGAAGGAGTGAAAACACCAACTAGCCAGTCATTTACAATAGTTCATTTGCGAGCTACACACGGTAGCGTTTGCTCGATGTCCTCAGCACTACTTATTTTTGTCTTTTCTTCAGGTTTGAAACGCAACTGCTGTTGTTGTTGATTTTTGCTGTACTTTTTTGCGGCTGTGGTCGCATGTGTGCAGTATAAAGCTTATAAATTATTTACTTGTTTCGTAGCAGTTTGCGCTTAATGAAGTCGACTTTTGGGCGCTTTAATCTGCACCACTTCACTTCGACTCCCCCACATCACCTCATATTCCCTGCCTCGCGAAACTAAGGGAACGAGGTATGTAGGCATGTACACTTTTTCTGTGTGTGAGCTTAGCATTTGTCGGTGCATACTTAATTTATAATATTTCTATTTACTACGAGTAGTACTGGCGCTGCTTTGAGGGAGTAAAGTATTTGCTTGAAAAGGCTGTTGCTGCCAAAAGGAAATATGTTGTTATGAGGGTGACTCTAATGTTACTTAATCAGACATTAAGTGAGTGGAGGATTTGTCGAATGGACACACCTGCTTGATGGTAGCGCAGTAAGGTGTAGAGGCTGGAAATGCGAAATGAATGTTGACTCAGTTCAAAATGTGTTCAAATGTATTTGACTTCAGGAATTAACTTAGAAAATGACAAGCATGAACTCCAGTAGAAGAAATGAAAATATTTCACATTTAGAATTTTTTGATATGGAGTTGTCCTTAAAATTTACACTTATTCATTCGAATTCAAGTTACTCACTGTAATAAACTTGGAAATATTTCGAAAGAAAATACCGAAAAAAAATTAAAAATTACGAAATTAAAAAATCATCACCCAAATGCTGTTGTCGTCAAAAGATGGTTTACGTATTTGATTTTTTCATTTACAAATCGCAACAATAACCATTATATACCGCTTCTGTTCAACTATGAATGTCTTTAAAGCTCATTTGACAAATATTTCGTAGAAGTTAACAATTCTGCTATTTTTGTTATATTCTTTCACCGAAACGTTTGTTATTTTGGTCTTATATTGTCTCTAAGGAATTTTAGTGAATATTCTTCCTTATATTTTCTTCCTACTTCACTTTGAACAACGGTTAAGTCTTTTGAGTTCTTATTTCATTACATTTCGTGCTTGTTTATTGCTTTTGTCCGCTTTCATAGAGTTCATTTGATAACATTTTTCTATATTTTCGTGAATAATTTTCAAACGTTCTTCGGTTTCTTCCACCGCTTTGTTTGCTATTCACTAGTCCATACTATTAATATTTGCACACTTATTGTTGTTACTGTAAGCGTTGGTGTTTGCGTATTGAACAAATTGGCTGGAGGTCATCACATGCTTGTTGCCTTCATTAGCTTAAATGTGAGTCCGAAAGTCGTATATATTGTTCTTTGGTGTATTTGTTTACACAGTTGCCTTCGAGAAAGTATTTTTTGCAGTGCAGAATGTGAGCTGCTTTTGTTCCACGTTTAGTGAGTTTAATTTCAATGTCAGCCTGATTGCTTTGACTTGGACTTTTTGGGAGTCGCGTCTTTTTTCTTTATTTTGTGCTTACTTCTCAGTTTTCGCTTCCTTATAAGCTTGATCAGCGGTGAGTAGGATCAACTGAAAAGAAAAGAAGAAAGAAATGTGAATATTAGCTATAAGTCCGTCATATTGAAGTTATATATACCGATTATTGTACATTTATGAATATGCATATGTGAGTGTATATAATATTCGCATCTAGCAAAACTCATTTAAAAATTATTTTGAATTTCTCGTCATTTAATGCTGTTGAATATTTGCTGTATGCGATTTCAATCGAAAGCATTCAGCGTCAAGTTCTCTCTCCCACATATACAAATAAAGCAATATATAAATGTTCTAAGTCCATCTTACTTATTTTGTATCCATGACATTTTACGTTTAATTTTCCTCACTACTTATGTTGCCTTCTTGTTGTTGCTGCCGATTTTATGGGCGAAAGCGTTCACCAATTTCTTGTTCATTCAATTCGGCTATTTCCATCTGTTGCCAATTCTCGACAATGTATTTATACTCGCACGCTTTTTCAAGCAGAAAATTGCTTTTATATTCATGTGTGGCTGGCCAGTCCATTGGACCGTCACACTCTACTTGACCTAATACATATACGCGCTTGGTATTATAGCATGCCTCTGTTAATAAAAGTATACCGTATCTTGTTGTGTATATTGTATGCCTAAGCCTGCGAAATTAGGCATAAACATATTTAAGGCGATTTGTTTTATGTGGTAGACATATAATGGGTTTTCTCGCTTTATTACTTGGCAGCTTTTGGTTTGTCTGCATTAAAAATATGCCTGACTGGATGGACAGCAACATATAACAATTTTGCATTTGCTTTTGAAATGCCAGAGAGCAGACCATAAAAGTATCTAGGATGCGCTGCATGTGGCGCTCTATATAGTACTTTTAATTTTACGTAGTTCAATTAAAAGTAATGTTTATAATATTCACGATTTAGTGGACTAATGATCCTATATACCTTTATCATTAAAAACAAATCGAATTATTATGTAGTGAGGGCAAATTAAGAATATATCCAAACTATCTTTATCAAGTTTATAGAAAAATATGTGTCTAGAAGCAGTCAGACCAGAGTCAGGGAAAGAAAATGAACATTATATTACATCAGAAGCCTCAAAGTACTAATGAGCCTAAATATACACTTCCCTGCGTCTATGAAAGTAACAGTGATGTAGTCCTAGCACGAATGCCGATGTAATCGATTTGGTTCACGTAGAATATTATATGTTACTGGATTAGATTATTGAATATCATTTACGCATAATTTATTGTTTTTGAAAAGCAACATAATAACAGTTTGTGCTCTAGCAACTGGCAAATAATACAGAGAAGTACTCACAGGTGTTAGCTGATTGCATTAATTTCTGACATTCCTCAGGCATACTTGAGAACTTATTTTCAAACAACTTTATACATACAAAAACATAAATATAGAGATACATAGATGGAATAAATTGAGCTGAATGTTTCAAAATCTTGAATAGCAGTTTTATGGGGGAAAGCAAGTTTTTGGCTGATATTATCCATTTTAAGTACAAACTTGAACTGTTATGCTACAAACATTGGAAGAAAATGCTCGCTCAATTTCATTATGACTGATGTGGGGTATAACGTCAACTAAAAGTTTGAAAATCTTCACATCAGGTATATGAAAGAAAAAGGAATTATACAATCCTCTTTTGATAAAAGTATATTGTTATCAAAAAACGTTTTCCCTGTTTTTAATAACATGTCTCACAGTTCGTTTTAAGTTTAGACTTAAGACGGCATACCTTAAAGGCACTATTTGTGCAAAGTTTTATTCGAATATATTTATTGGTGCTTGTTTGTGTACTGAAAGAATAATATGAAATTTAGAATTGTGCAGTATATAATCTGGGCTCTGTAGTAACACGTTGCAATAGCAAAAAAACAATGTACAAATTTAACCGAACAATATATTGGTATTTTTGGTTTTAAATTTTAATCATTGCGAAATTCTCCTCCTTTTTGATATGTGATTGAAAAACGTCGTGGTGGCATCACAGTGTAAGCAGATATGGCTCTCTGGGACTGTAAGTTGTGCATAAAACAAAGCCATCATGAAACAGTGGAGTTGAATGGATCAATACCACAAAATAATATATTGAGATTCAATGATGCAATTGGTGAGTCTATACGAACATTACATAAAATTCCGTCCAAATGCCATAAACTAAATATTGCATAAATTTTGGCAACGCTTTAATAATATGTGATATCCACATTTAATTTCTCTATGAAATACCGACAGCACACATCCCCACATCGCTTTTTGGGGCTTGTATTTATATATTATAAATAAATATGTAAGCATATATGTATAGTGCTGCCTCCATTTCAATATGCTATTGATGAATGACTTCAATTATCTTTCGATACACAACATTTACTTTTTCCACTGCAGCGCGCCCACAATTGTTTGGTGATTTATTTTGCAAAGTGTCAAATATATTCATAAATGAAGTGTCAAGAATTAACGAAATTATGCAAACACAAACAAATAAGCAGGCACCGAAGAAAGTAGCTCCAAAATGAGCAGAGGCGACTGCGGTAACAGCCACGAATTCCCGCACAATAGAAGTAGAGAAGACAATGGCGGTAACAAATGTGCGTAATGACACAGCCAAACGAGCAACGCTGGCGCAACGTGGCAACGCTAGAATGCTGCGACGTGAGCGCACGTGTAAGAGTTTTGAGGCAGGAGAGATTGACATACTGGTGGAGAAAATTGGAAGGAGCTACATTGGGCGTTGTGTGGTGGCAAGCGTTACGGCGCTTGTAACGTTTGCAGCGACTGTCAACTGCAGGCGTGAGCGAAAGTGGGAGCCTTTATTGCTATTTTTTGATGGTGCAGGGGAAGAGTTGTGTTGTTGCCGGAGCTACGAAAAACACATTTTTATTTTTAATGCTCTTTTTCGTGCTGATATGCGCAAACACACATATATCATACATACACATCCTATAGAAGTGTAGAAGAATAGCTTAGCTGCCACGCATGTAGCACGCCTGATTGAGTTGGGACTTGCTGTTCGAACTTTGTTGTAGAATTAAAGTGCAACAACAAATGAATAATCAACTGCTGCGAACGCTTTGACAGCGATAAACGCTTATGTGTTACTGAATTTCAAAAAGCAAAATAAAGTTTAAAACACAAGTATATATACATACGTATGAATATACAGGTACGTGTGCCAGTATAGTATATGGTTCGTGCGTATTTATGTGTGAGTTAATATATGCAAACTGATATGATATGCTTTTTAAATAGTCTGTTTGCTCATGTGTGTGAGTGGTGGTGGGAGAGTGTTTATCGCCATTGTTTGATTTAATTTATTGGCTTAGCGCCTTTGTGGCTGCCATGCACATTTGCACCTCGACCTCAGCCCTAACGTGTGAGGTAAAATTTAAATCCCTTAATTTTTTAGCGTCCCCGCAAAACAGTAAATAAAACAGTAGGTAATTGTTAGTACAGTGCAACTTTTTTCAGAGCCTTACAACCATACGAGGTTTGTTGAAAAAGTATCGGGAATTTTGAATTTTCGCGGGTTACGTATGTATATACGAATTTCGAATTTTTTGTGGCGTTATGTTGGTACTCATGTCTCTCACTTATGCCGACAAGCTCGGTCATTTTGAATGTTCATTTAAAAAAATGGATCAAAGAACCTGTATCAAATTTTGTGTGAAAAACGAAAGTAAGTGCGCGGCTGCCTTCCGAATGTTGACTGTGGTATACGAAGAAGCTACCTTGGACCGAAGCAACGTTTATCGGTGGTACAAAATGTTCTCAGAAGGCCGAGAAGATGTGACAAAAATTGGCTTTTGCACCACGATAACGCCCCTGCTCACACATCGTTGCTTGTGCGCGGCTTTTTGGCCAAAAACAACACACTAATGATGCCGCAGCCACCGTATTCCCCAGATCTGGCCCCCTGTGACTTTTTCTTGTACCCTAAACTGAAGAGGCCCATGAAACGACGACGTTACGCTTCTCTTGACGAGATAAAGACGGCATCGAAGAAGGAGCTGAAGAAGATAAAAAAAATGATTTTTTGAAGTGCTTCGAAAAT
This sequence comes from Bactrocera latifrons, assembly GCF_001853355.1. Taxonomy (NCBI): domain Eukaryota; kingdom Metazoa; phylum Arthropoda; class Insecta; order Diptera; family Tephritidae; genus Bactrocera; species Bactrocera latifrons. Next base: position 605,053 of record NW_017537379.1, on the reverse strand, counting down.
TGGAAAAACCGTTGGCACAAGTGTATAATATCTCATGGGGATTACTTTGAAGGGGACAAAATARATATTCATGAATAAATAAATAATTTTTGAAAAAACACAAAATTCGCCATACTTTTTGAACACACCTCGTAATTTGGGTGAGTGTCAAAATATGAAATATACAAAAAATTTATTAAAATATTTTTGAGTAATTAAAATTGCAAAATATTTTATAATACGGATATCTTTGCTTTCTACTTACACTTCTTCTTGTTAAAAACAGATTCTGATAATTATATATCCGAAAAAATGTTATCCTTATTGTATTTTTATTTATTTTTACAAAGCTTACATAATAATTAATTATTACATAAACTAAAGCAAACGCAGCGCTAGCAGCAGAGGCTTTCGGCTGGATTATTGTATTTATTACATATATTTGTACACGGAGGGCTAAACATTATCGAAACAAATCTGTGTAAAATATGCGAAATATGGTAGCTCGTCTAAGGAATTTGTGAATGTATTACACACCTCGTCAATAATTTCGTCTGTGGAATGTATTCTACATATGATCTCTCTCTCTGTCTCAGAACATAATGTGAAATATTTTACTTACATCCAAGTTTTTTTATACTCTAAACAGGGTATTAGGTTTGCTAAGAATTTTTTAAAATCTAAATAGAAATCCTATAGAAAACACATGTAAATTTAGATATGTCCGTCTGTCTGACTCTCTGTCTGTTATTCTGTCTGAAATTGTCTAGATGTCCATTCTATGAAGCTGCTCGTTTACCGAATCCGTTCTAACATATAGCTGCCATAAAACTGAATGATCAGAATCAAGTTCTTGTTTAAACAATTTTTTGATGTGAGAAGATTTAACCTTTTAGTTACACTGCCCGGCCTAGAAGAGATTTTAGATCTTTTAGCCCACATCGTGCCCTCTAACGTTCGGGCGAACTAAGTACAATAAGCGTTAGTTGACCTAACTTGGTTTAGAGATGGGAGTAAAATTTTTAATTCCATTATTGAGACCGTTTTTTGGAAGTTAGGGATGTTCTGAAGTACCGCCGATAACTGCTTATCCGAAAAAGTTCAAGTCGGGAAACAAAAACAGTAGTTATTCAAAACGAGTCAATAAGACTTTATGAAAGTCGGAGAAGTTTTCTTGAATTATAATACTTTTCTATTATAAATATCTTCGAATTTCTAAGTTAACTAATATTAAGTTATTACTTCAGAGGCGCACTGCCGGCAATCATGGGTAGAAAGTCGATACAGGTCAGCATTTCAAGCCCAGGTTTAACGGTGTAATTCCAGTTGTCATTTTTGCTTATTTCGACATATTTTTTCGATTTAATTTACAAAAATACCGATATTTTGTTACAAAAACGACGAGGGCAAATATCTACTTTTACTTTAGTATTCTTTTTTTATTTCAAAAGTTATGCAAATTTTTGTTTCGCATCAAAATTTTGATTTCAGCGAAACCGCAAGCTCATGAAAAGCTTCAAAATATTGCACACTAAAACCGATGTAATAAAGAAAATACAATAGCAACAATAGGCGAAGCGACTGAGCTGATGATAAATGTGACATTTTTATGGGTTTGTCCCAACATCAAGCATATTTTACAAGCGACAACGCTCCCTACTTTCCCAGTGTGTGTTAACGCTCAGCATACGAATAACTATAGTTTTTGTTTAGTCATAGCAATTATAATGGGCTGCTCTTGCACCAACACAGCTGCGTGCTTATTGAGGATGATGAAGCATCTAACCGACACTGCGGCACGCTGTGAGCTTTTTGTGCCCACAACAACATTCATAGTCATGCGAAGAGACTAATATAAAACTGAGCGTTTGTATGGTGTTAAAATTCCACTAAAATATCCCACGCTAAAGGATGCGGTGGACCTGGTGGCGTTTTATGAAACGGTGAGAGGGTGCAAGCGCCGGTAATTACGACAAGTTGTGTAAACGAAAATAATATTTAGAAATTAAAAGAAAATCTCATAATTAGATAGTGAAAATGGTAATTTACGCACACACCTGATAAATATATTTTATACATACATATATATCAGCGCAACCAGCATTTAAAGCAATTTATTCTCCTGCACAGTCTGCTGTCACCGCTCGCAATAAATTCAAGCCTATTTACAGGCACTTAAGCAACATCCTTACCGTTGCACCTTTTTTTCATGCAAATATGAGACCGGCATATAATGCATTGATGATTGGCTGCTTTATGTTTTTATTGTCGGAGATTTCCTAGAAAATTGTTAATATGCCCAAGCGAATTTCGCTTCACCAACTTTTTAATCAGCCTTTCACTGCGCTCTAATTAAAAAGTTTTCGACGCGTTATTGTTGTTGTTTTCAATCGTGTCATTTTGCTCCTTTAAAAATATGTATTTTTCATTGCAAATTATCTATAGCCACGTTGTAATAATAAATAGCGATTTTCCACACATTTTTCCGCGGTCACCGGCGCAAGTGCACGTCGTTCGGTTGCTCGACAGTTGGTCGCACATAAATAATTTGAGGTTATACTTTTTACCATTACCACGGCATTGTTGCGGTGTTAAAATGTTGCGGTTACCTCTTAAATTGTTGCAACAATTAAAATCCCACTATTTCCCATGTCACAATGGCTACAGCATCATAATAATCGCCAACTATCTACGCCACTCTGGCAATAACATTAAAGTAACAGCTGCTGTAACTGCATTTATGACTGCTGCTGCGCTGTAAATATGTGCAAGTACCGTTATATACCATAGAAGCATACAATGAGTGTGAAAGTATTTAGCCGAAAGTGTCTGCAATCGCCTACACATGTTTTAATGTCTGGGGTGGGCAGACCATTATGTAGCCGATGCTGCTGCCGTGACAATGCCCTTGTCTTATAGTTAATATCATTGTCATTGTGTTGTCAACATTTTGTTACTGCTGTTAAAATTTATATAGCCATTGTTGCTGCAACTTGCAGTTATGCATACTTAGTAAAACCTTTGAAGGTATTTAATCGTTGTTTAAAGCGATGAAATATCTTCAAAAAAGTTTAAATATAATTGATTGTTGAAAAGCGAAAGTCTCTTTAGTTTTCTTTTTTGGGGTTTTTGAAAGGTTTAATCAATTTTGAAAACAACACTTTGTAGAAGTTAGCTCTTGTTGGAATAGCTCAGCCAATAACTCGTGAATATGTAATTTCGAAATTTTTGAAGCTTGACCTTCACCTAACAAAAAAAAAATTATTAATTTAAGTGTCGATTCACCATTTCTCTGCTTGTTCGCCTCAAATATGGTCTCTTGTCATTTACGAATATTTTGGTATCAGAAAAGTATGTGCAAATTGGTGGCCCACGAGCTCACTCTTGGCCAAAAACAACAACGATTTGATGACTCGGAGCAGCGTTTAATAGTTTTTCCATCGATATGTGATATTGTGTTAAACAGCAACCATTCGAAAGACGGAATCACCAAAAATCAGCAGCATTTGAAGAAAAAGAATTCCAAACATATGTAGTATATATGTAGGTGTTAGAGGTAATATCGATCGGATTTTTTATTTTTGCCAATACTATATACTATAAACATGCCACATACTAATAAAATATCACTATTCATATAGAGGAAAATCAAATCGGATAATTCTCTCTGATTTTCATAGAGATCACACACATATTGGCCGATATATGCACGTGGTATAAAGTCACCTTGAGCTAAAGCTAGTATTGGCCGAATTCAACCCGTTTTTGACCGACCCACAGTCATATCACTGTCTGGTAAGGACTGTTCCTGAATTTCAATTATATATCTCACACATTAACCGATTATTTCGTTTAAAAGATATTATTTGGGTAAAACTTCATCCCGTTATATTCATCGCTTCTTGATTTGTACACTAGAAAGTAAAGAATCAGATTGAATTTAAAAATGTTTTATATGCGAAATGGACGCAGAGACGCAAGAGAAGAATATGATAACCGAATTTCGTTGAAATCGGTGGGGCGTATCCTTAGAGGTGTAATTTCACCTAAAAGTGGGCAGTGTTACGTCTATTGTACAGTTTTTATCCCGGCTCCTATTGCGAACTTTCACACTTTCATTCATTTTCACATTGTCGATAGTAGTATTAGTATACTATTTGCGAAAGCAGAATTTGGTTATTATAGCTTGAATTATTAGGGAGATTAAAGGTTAAACTATGGTAGGCCGGGGACTTTTAATTGATATAAATAAACTAAGAGCAGCTAATTTCATAGCAGAATTTGGAATATACTTGTTAAAGGGATAAATCAATGTCCTGGTTATCTACGGGTAAGTAAGTTTCGTCAGAATACTGATATTCATTACCTGTAACTTAATTTAGATCCAAGAGTTGAATATGAAATTTCAAAATTATTGGAAGCCCATATTTTGTGCGGTGGAAAATATTGGTTCAATAACATTCTTACAAATTTACCAAGAAACACGCTTCCGAAAATAATTTTTGAAGGACAGAGTTTTGTCCAAAAAATCAAGTCAGCAATTTACAGAATTTTGATGAGAAAACATGTTTAGGATTCGCTAACGGTATAGCTTTTGGAACTCACTGCACCAGCGTTCTTCTGATAACCTAGATAAAATATGCAAGTATTATTCTTGATAAATTTTGAAACAATATGGGTCCATAAGTGGGCGACGCCACGCCCATTTTCAATTTTTAAAAAAAGCCTGGATGCAGCTTCCTTCTGTTTCTTCTGTAAAATTTAGTGTTTCTGACGTTTTTTGTTAGTCGGTTAACGCACTTTTAGTGATTTTCAACATAATCTTTGTATGGGAGGTGGGCGTGGTTATCATCCGATTTCTTCCATTTTTGAACTGTATATGGAAATGCCTGAAGGAAACGACTCTGTAGAGTTTGTTTGACATAGCTATAGCAGTTTCCGAGATATGTACAAAAAACTTAGTACGGGGCGGGGCCCTCTACGTCCAAATATGCTCCTCCCTAATGCGATCCTTTGTGCCAAATTTCGTTTTAATATCTTTATTTATGGCTTAGTTATGACACTTTATAGGTTTTCGGTTTCCGCCATTTTGTGGGCGTGGCAGTGGGCCGATTTTGCCCATCTTCGAACTTAACCTTCTTATGGAGCCAAGAAATACGTGTAGCAAGTTTCATCTCATTATCATATCTCAATTTTTACTCAAGTTACAGCTTGCACGGGCGGACGGACAGACGGACGGTGAATATAAATATAACTTATAATCTGGGGTCGCTATTTTCTGAACCTTTAGTAGATCAGATTGAACTAAAATTAGTTAAATACTCACGTTTAAAATACAAGCGCTGTACTGAACAATTAGTTCATATTTCGCTTGGGTTTTATTAATATTCGAAAAATACTACAGATACACCTTGCCAATAATGTACTAATAATGAAGCAATTTATTTATTTTATCATGCATACCGTGATTACAAATACCTAATATAATTAACGCATAACTCGCTTGCTGCTTTATATTAGCATAATAACTAATTATATTAATTTAACCACATATTTTAATAACCACAAAGTAGCAAATAAATGTGTTCAAAAATCAAATGACTTAGTATTCATACATCTTCTCACACAGAGGTAAACTATATATAAACACAAACCCATTAATATCTAAACGGTGTTGGACAATGAAGAAAGCCGATGGAAAAGTGGAAACACGAGTTTTTAGATAAAAATGAGGACTATCATTTTGGTGAGTGTAAATATTCAAGGAATTTCACAATTAGTAAACCAATTTTATTGAAAAAAAAACAAATTTCGATTAATAAATATTCGCCTGAATTAAAATGCATAAACAATTGGTCATACGTACACAAGTGAGCTCTTAGCGTTTGTTGCAACAGAGTGAGCACGAACAATGTGCCGCTTCGATCGATAGACAGACAATTGTGTTCGCAGATCGACGTAACAGATAAATTCATAGTAATGCAAACAGTGTAATTGCACGTCATATTGATAACGCCAGCAGCGTAATTACAAAAAGTTGTGGGGTGAATTATATATTGAAAAGAATGGGGTTGACCATGCAGACCTTTGATTTCAATGTTTGCAACATTAGGGAGTTTTCGGGGTATCTGTCGAATAAAGCCTTAAATTTTCATCAATTTAGCCATAGCTAATGCAGCTTATTAGCTTGACTTTTATGAGCGCAAAATTACTGCAACGGTTAAACTTAAGTGGCATTTACTTAGCGTGGATATATGTAGTCTGTTACGAGAACTTTAGTTTCTGCGACATGTAAACGAAACATCTATAATCCATAGCTATCAATAGAGGAAGGAGTCATACTCTCGGATGTGAAAATTCAAGCAGGACATGTGTCGTTTCTGTTTATTATCACATACTTAGAATTTATCAAGGTGCGGTGGATACATTGGTTTTGTGAAGAGGGGAAGGCTCAACAGATTAGTCACATTAATTGCTTCATGAAGCTTCTGCGCTAAAATATTTCACTGATAAACACAATTTACTGCCGAGTTATGCTTCGGGTGTAGGTCAAAGAAATATATACGAAGTTATACTCATTTCACAATGTATCTGCACAATTTAGCGCGACACAATGCTTGTTTAATAAATTTACCCTGACAATTCCGATTTAATATGGAGCATTACTGCGCTTGTCAAATTTTAATTAAACAATACGACTTTGTGCTTTTAATGCGCTGGCATAATCAAATTAGCTTAATGCGCTTACTTGCTTTGCTTTGTCGTGTAATTACTCAGCGGCTGATGAGGCTGAGCGCCAAAAATGACACCACATACGGTATTTATTGGACGCTTGTGCAGCTGTGTCAGCAGTGTCAAATGTCAAACTCGAGGGCAAACGCCAATTTGATTTGCCTCCACAGCGCTTCCTCTTCACTTCTTTCTCCTTCCCCTTAAATATATGTTTAGCATATACGGGGTGTTTGTGGATGTATATGTATTTAATATACTGTCATTTGGTGGCGTGTGTACTACAAGCGTCTATAGTTCTCACTTGACGTAGGCAAAAGTCACGCACTGCTGTCAAGCTATTTGACATAGAAGACACATATATATTTATCACATATATTGGTGACTGAAATTTTTTCGGAGTATGTGGCAAACAGAAAACTTTAATGCACACTCGGAAAGTTTACTTCAGCCCAGTCTTATTAAGTTTGTAAACACTACATATGTCACTCGCAAATCAAGGGAGGGCAGCCGTTTGTAGGAGCAGCTCAATTCAGCTGCGGTGTTAGTGGCGACAATATTGAGTTTCGCTAAAGTCACATACTCAAAGTACATGTGCGCCACTTTTACTTTGCGCTAGTTACAGGTGAACTCACACGACCATAAAGTGTTTGTGTTTGCGCCTTAATGTATGCCACTGCCAAGCTACTGACTCGCTTTCATGTGTCGTAGAAAAAGTTATAAACGTAAAATCACTTTATTGCTAAGGCGAAATTTCATTGCCACTGCGGATTTTAATGTAATTTGCGAAGGAAACGCTCGTACAAACATAGTCAAAGCGGTGTATGCGATTTGTGCGTGCGTTCGCCTATTTTTAGGCGCATTAGCAACTCATATATTATTACTGCCTGTCGTAGGCTCACGCATTCTTGTGGTTACTCAGCAAGTTTTTTACGACTCTTCACGGCAGTTGGCAGGAGCTGAATTGCGAAAAAGTAGCACGGGGTAAGGATAAAGCTTTTAGGCGCTACGACTTGGCTTACAGCATATACTTGGGGGGTGGGAAGAAAATCCAATTACGATACTCAATACAGTTAGCACTTAACATTACAAACAATTTGCTATATATTTATGTATCAACCGCGAGCATAAAATTTTATGACAAGCAAATGCAGGCAGATGCTCCTAAGGCTTACTAAATTTTGGGTCAGTGGAAATTTGATTTGCCGTGAAAACTTCAAAGCCTCTAATAGTCACTAATTTCTTGTTTGAGCCCAACAAGGTTATTTCCTTTTTAAATTCGGATATAGCCGAACATACATCTAGCAAGTTGCAAAGATTAATAACGGGGTAATACTTCCGGGTACATAAGGCTTTTTAATTATAGGTCTTCGAATGCAACTTTTAATCCGATTTTATTCATTCCTAGCACAAAGATGCACCGTTACTACCCGGAAATTCGAAAATTTATACATAAGGAATATAAGAAGTCTTGACCCGATTGAATTCATTTTTATCAATTTTTGGTCATAACGAGGCTAACCTCAAATGCACTACTCGTGAAAAGTTTTATTTTGGTTTATTATATACTTTTCCATTTGTATACTGGAAAGTGAAAGAGTTGTAACTCGATTTCATTCATTTTCTCCCGGTAACATAGATATGTCAGAATAATGTTTTGTGCTGAATGCGCCATGTCCATCACCCAATTTTCACGCCGGTCCTTTAAATTATTCTCATACCATCATAGTACCTTTATATGCGAGTTTACGGGGTTAACATCTTAGTTTTTACTCTGGGCGAATTTCGTAAAGTGGTTTAGAAGATGTGTAAATGAAATAGGTTTAAACACGAACCAAAAAATACTTTCAAAATTTGTGGCCCACAGGCGATTCCTGTGCCAAGTTACAATTCAATATCCTAATTTCCGTGACAGGTATAAAATTACGCACATCTACGTGATAGGTCTCCTAATAATTTTTATATATTTATCTATATCGATTAGTTTTAGGCGATACAGCAACCGTTAGGTAAACAAAACTATTATATTCTTTAGCAACATGTTGCGAGAGCATAACACGTTCACTCCGAATCGAATCTGGGGTTCTAAAAAATTCGACCTAAAATTGTTTGCATATTTAACAGCGCGGCATTCGTATAACATCATCGCTTTGCATACCGTTAAACGATTTATCCGGCGCTGAACTCCGTAGCTGCATCATCGTATTTTTCCTTTTTTCGTACTAAGCGCTCGCTAGTTTTTGCATGCGGAAATCGCTTTGCATACTTTTCAGCGATTACGAAATTTCCAACATTGCTTAATCCAATTTTTTACTTTACTTAGCGAACATATTTTGAATTCGAATGTTGGAACCACTAAATTTTTTATGCAATAAGCGCACATACATACATAGAAGTGTTTGCAACATGTGTACTAAACGAGTTGAGGTTACTGCAGCGACGAATAGAACGGGTCAGCCGAATGTTTACACAAGTTTTTCAAAATATATTTTTTTTTAATTGTGAATTCCGGCGTTTTTTTGCCTGCATTTGTGCACATTTCTATATTTTGTTAAGGATTCGTATGGATATGCACGCCCAGTATTGTAATTGGGCGGTGTTAAATAAGAGCTCGTTTAAAAACAAAATGGTGTGTGTTAAATAATATAAAAATATTCTATTTCCATTCCGCAGCAAAACTTTTATTTTCTCACTAACAGTATGAAATATAAATATGGCGCGATGAGCGTTCCCAAATCAACCAAAACTATTGCGAAAGTATGTGAAAGCTTTAAGAAAGACTCTACCATAGTATAAATATAAATAATACAAAATTAGAGCTAGGAAAATATACAAATAATATGAGAATAGATAACGTATGTTCAGTATCAGATCTGGAAAGGATTTCGTTCTTCAGACCCGCGTTATGAAAGCCCGCAGAGCCATGCAAATGTTGCACTCTCTACGGCGGTTTATATATCTTTCTAGATTCATCGCAAAATGGAAACTAAACTGCAGACAGCGACTATAGCAGAGTGCTGTGAGAAATTAAATACTCAAATTTATATTACGATAGCGCAATATTCCGAGAACAGACAGACAATTCACTCATACACCCACGTCACCTCCAATAGTCATATAGTACCATCAGTCATATATGAGGTCTCATGTATTTTTATGTAAATGGAATGTGGCAAGTCTCGACCGAGTGGTCGGAAACCAAGCCATAGTAAGTCAAATATTGTTAAAAAGTATTAATTTTCATGTAAAGAACTAGTGGGTATGGGAACACAGACGGCGACATGACAAAGCTCGAACAGACAGTGGGCAAACAATGTGAGATTTTCATTTCATCAACACTGCTGACCACCACGACTCACCAAGACGAAAGGGGAAAAATAATAGACGGCACATGGAAAAAGCGCCTAAAAGTACGCCACAACGCTGCAGATAACAAATCGCTCTTTATTGCTTTTATTATTAATATTTCAGCGTAAACTATTGTTGCGGTCGCCAGTAAAACTCTTTTTCGATATGGCGAGCAGAGAGGTTTCCATTGTGCCACTTCTACATAGCTAGAAGCCAACAAGACAGTATTGTGAACACCATTTTTTGTTGATTTAACGGTACTGCATATAAATCATGTTCATATGTTGCATAATCTCATGCATTTTTGCTTGGACAAAGAATTAAAGGCCTCGTCCTATGAAGTGCACGTTATTTTGAGTTTATATATAGCGTTGGACATAACATAAATTTCATACTAGTATATGTATTACATATTGTATTTTACGATAAAAACGAAGACATGCCGAGCTCTGACGCTTTAAGTAGGGCTTATTAGAAGGTAAATATGGCTCTTCAATTTATACATGAAGGACTAAATTTTCAAGTCATAGTGCATACGCAAACTAGAACTATAGAGACATCATAAAGCTCTCAAATCTTTTTAAGGCTGACTCATTCACCGAGGCACTCATCAATATAATGTTCTGATATTTCAGATATTATTATTATCTGGGAATTATTACTTAGTAATTACTCCCACTAGGTTCAGTTTTACTCATCTGCGATATTATTTTCTTGTTTCACGGTCATCAATATTAATAGTTTTTTATATGTCTAATCTAGTCGAAATTCTGAATATCGTTTTGTTTACAACTTTGGATTGATCAGTTGTAATTAGACTTCAACGATAATCTTTTAATATACGATAATTCAATAATTAGTGTGCTAGATGTTTAGTTTAGTCCAGCTTACGAATATTTTTAATCTACAGCGGAGGCATGATTCTAATAAAAATGTTATTGAAACGAGCTATAAAGCACCAGCCTAGCTGCATAATAACATAATACCGAAATATAATCTTGCAAATATTTGCTTCACAGCCTCTGTCTGGCTCTATTCACTACCTTTAGTCAAAACTCCAATCTAGCAGTTCTATTTAAGGCCGTCAAACTTCGTTGGCACATCTAAAACAGTTTCTGCTAAGTGCCTTAAACTATGCAATTAATCATAAATATATACAAAATGCTTTTGTAAATATTTAAAAACTGTTGTAATGCGCTACTCATGGCTTCGGCATCTAACTTCCTCGCATATGCGCCTTATAAAGAAAACTTTCAATGGGCGCAAAAAACTTTCTAAATTGAAAAATAGTTTAGTGAGAACCGACAGCGAAATAAAATAAACGCACGAATAAAAGAATGAGCACAGTCGGCGCAAAATTAATTGAAAATACGCCAATGTTCGTATGTCTCTATACGCCGCTCGCGTCACCCTCTCCCATCTCAGTGAAACTGTCCAATCACTTGCTCGCTTACTATACATACAAATATACAAAGTTAATTTATCTATAGAAAGGGGCTTAAAAAATGTTAAAAAGTTTCAAAAATCAACCCAAAGCGTGAAATGTTGCTGTTCTTTAGTGGTAGGCGCTTTTCAGCGAGAAAATCGTAAAGAGGTTAAAGGAGTTACTGGCATTTGTATGTGTAAGTGTATGCTACATATATATATGTATATATGTTTGTCTAACGAGTTGCTAACTTTTGAGCAATTTAAGTTTTTTCTATATAGTTTATTTGTATTCCTGCTTTGACTCCTTTGTTGTCTTCAGCGAATGAATTCGCCATTCAGCGCATAGTTTTCGCCTTTGAACCCTAACATTTAATTTGGGTGATTTCCAATTTCAAATCTATTGGATAGCTGCTGAAATATTTCACATTTGATTTGATTGCAGAAATCGCAATAACAGCAAAACTTAAACGAAGACAAGGGACAATTCTTGTCCACCGCTAATCGACGGAATTTCACCTTTATCCAAAGGAGTTTTCTCTTTTTTGTTTAAGCTTATTTACCGCAACACTATTTTATTATATATCGCAATTATCAATGCATTTAGATATTATTTTGAAAAGAATTTTGTGTTTATGCCAGTTTCTTTGCTCTCCTACTGGAACGAAAATCACAAATGAAGGTATTAAAAATAGGGCTCTGAACTATTTGAGAATTACATATATTGTTGCCGAGTCACTTTCTTTCGCTGAGTAGACTGTGATATTCACCTCTATCATTTATGGATATATGGCACTAAATTGTTACGGGTTCTCAACTCCCAAGATGGAAGTTAATTTTTATTTGTAACTAGAGCACTCGTCCACGCTTCACTGTGGCTGGTACATAAATAATACTGCTACTACCATCTATATGATTTCTATTAGTTGGATTATAATTATTAGTTAATGAGATATAGCATTTCTGTGAAGCAACTTGTGTTAGTTTACAAAAAAATGGATCATAAAGCATTTCGTGTGTTAATAAAGCATTGCTTTTTGGGGGAAATACTGCTGAATTTGGGCTCAGGGAAATCCACCGTTAACAAGATATTTGCTAAGTTGGAAAAAGGCGAAATCAGCACCGAGGAAAATTACGCTCTAAAGAGGCGAAAGCTCTGTGCAAAGTGGGTGACTCGCAAGTTCATAATCCAACAAAAACAACGAATAACTAATTCTGAGAAGTGTTTGAGTGCTCTCTAATCGGAATAAAGCCGAATTTTTTCGTCGGTGATACAAACATAACTCCATCATTTTCCACTGGAGTCCAATCGACAGTTATTCTAGTGGACTGCACATGATGAACCGGTTCTCAGGCGTGGAAAGACGAAAAATGCGGCTGGAAAGGACATGACATCAGCATTTTTGGATGCACATGGTATAATACATACTCAATGACTGATTACTGAGCCAGTAGATTCACTGCATATTTGGTTGCACCTCTTTTCTACTATTCCAAATACTTAGCAATTGTTTTATTTTTGAGGAAGAATCTGTTTAAAATTGTACGCATATGTATATTCAAGTGATTCCTACAAATATGAATTTTGAAATTATAATTTTTTTAGTCAAATCGATTCAGCCGTTCTTGAGATATAAATAGTGTAACTATCAACAGCTTTCTTTTATATATATAGATGTGAGGTTGTTTTTATTTATTTATTTATTTATTTTTTTTTTTTTTTGAAGAAAGAAAATATTCAAATGATTCATACAAACGGGAATTTTGAACATAGGCTTCTGATTTGAAATATAATTTTAGTATTTATGAGTTGTATTAAATTTTTACATAAAGAGATAAAAAGTTTGTTATGTCCTTACTTTGGTTCTAAGCCACCTCCCCACCAATTTTCAGCCAAATCGGTTGAGCCGTTCTTGAGTTATAAATGGTGTAACTAACAACTTTCTTTTATATATATAGATTTATTATTATTTTTATAAATTGGCCATATTCGTTTATAATAATATTTAAAGTTCGACGGATGAAATCAAAATATTAGTGAAAAAGTTTAACCAAAACAAAAATAAAATAAACAAAAACACAGTGAGAATTACAGAAGGCTATTGACACTAATGAAAGTTCAACTTTTACAACGAATGAGCGTGAAGGAAAATGAAGTTTTTTCTTACTCACCGCCGCACACTCAATCCACGATTCATCAAAAACGATTTATTTAATGTCAGCACCAAGTAAACTTCATTTTAGTGAAATTACAAACGCCGCAGCGCTTCACACGTGCATTCCTTCCCCCGAAGCTGACCATTGTCAAACCAACTGTTTAGAAAATATACGATTCACAGCGCGGTCAGCGCCACCGGTCGTGGTCATTGGTCGCAGCTTGGGAATAATTTTAGCTGTTGTGGCTATTGTCTAAATTTTTCATTTCATTTTGCAGCATTTCTGTCTATTTTGTTTCGTTTTTGCTGAAAATTCGCCTTAATTTTTCCATTGTTATAAGCTAAATGCTTTTCCGTCTCTATTTCTTCTTCTGTTGTGTTATTATTTTGCTGTCTTTTGTGTCTTGTATTCGACGTCAAGTTAACCCCTCCCCCCTGAGTATGCTTTAGAATCACTTCATTGTTGGCAGTTGAAAACAAAAGAATTAAATAGAACAAGTAAAAAAGCATAGAAGGAAGCCAAAAAGAAATTGAAGCTCACAATCATCGTTGACAATTGTTTAAGGTACCGTTGGAGTTAGCCAACTGCCCAGCAGCAACACCGATTCACCAATCCACCAACACCCCAACTTCAACTGGTTTGCTCCAAATTGCACTAAACGATTCTCTTCTTTCGCTAAAAATGACAACTCACATTTCCGCTTTACTTTTCATTGCATGTGCTGAAGAAACTACAGTTAAAACTAAATACAATTTCTGTTGAATATTTAAAACTCAATTTCAAGCGCGGCATACTTTAAGGCGATTACAATAATTGAATTTTTGGGTCATCTGAAGTCAGTGATAAAGGTGAAAGCACGACATGGCGGATTGCATTCGAAATATGCAGTACATTTTTATGACCTAAAGGTATACATATTTACGAATATATTTTGTTAATATTAAAAGATTTATGATTTGCTCAATTTTAGTTTTCCTGTTCACTTCTTTGTTAACAGACTCTGAAGCATTTTTTATAATGTTACTTTTCAAATACAGATAATTATATATCAGAACCATGTAAGAAAATTTTCAATCAGATAAATGAAAGTATAGAAAGTTAAAGAGTTCCACTTCCTTATTTTACATTTTCGAAGAAACTTCGAAATAAATGCTGTCATTCCGAAGAAGGCGGCTTCATTTCACGCAATTTATTGAAAGAGCGATTAAGAAATAGCATCGGTAACAAGCTTTACTTCATTTTTAGTTCAATTTCACCGAAAAGTCTATATTTAATTTTAAAACTCTTGAATTTGGCACACACTTTTATATACTTAAAAATAGGAGAAAAAATAAAGATGAAAGATAGGAGCGTTTATATTTTTTTATTGGTTGTTACGGTTTTGTATTTCGAAATTAATAAATATATATTTTTTTTAAAACATAAGCATGTACACAAAATGCAAAAAATAATGTTAAGAAAACAATCCTTGGACTCTTATACCAGCAATAAAATAGTTTATTATAGTAGTATTAGTACCATAGTCACAGGAAGGCGTGACCGAATCTAGTGCTAGTATAAGTATAAAAAACCTTGTAAAAGACTTGTATACAAATTTGAAGCCTTGAAGCCTTTGAGTTGAACCGAACATAGAAAGAAAAGATGCTGATAATGAAAAACAGCATTTCGCGTGGCTGAATCCGTTCCTGTTCAAATTGCAATGCAAAACAGATATACATTTCAAAAAACAGCACCCGGAAATTGTAATTAAATTCGCCGAGTAAATGATAGTTCAAAAATTATATATATTTTGCTAAGTTAATAGGACTGTCCATTATTAACATTAGAGAGATACCAAGCGAGTTCAACGTCTCTCGAGAGTCTATTGGTGGATTTTGGTGGATTTTTTTGGATATGAAACGCGTTCTTGCTCGACTTCTCCCGACCAAACTGAAATTTCTTCAAAAGCATACCATGAACAGGTATTTTCGGAGATGCTTGATCATGTTAATTCCGACCTTACATTCATGTAAGCATTATAACTGCCGACAAGACATGGGCTTATGACTTTGAAGTGTAAACAAGTGAACAATCATCGGAGTTAAGGGACAAAACGAGCCGAAACCAAAAAACTACGGAAAACTCAAGGCGATACTCATTGTTTTTTTCTATATTTGTGGTTTGGTGCGCCATGAATTTTTTACAAAGAAGGAGACTGTCAATAAGGAGTTCTAATTGGTCGTATTGTGCCGAATTGTGAGTTGCATAACTTTATTCCCGATAATGTGTTTTGGTAGGTTATTAAATTTATAAAAAAAAACTAGTGTGAAAGTTAAATGTAAAAAAATACTTCTTTATTATGCAGCAGAAACTATTACCAACAATTACTAGCAAAAATAAATTATTTTTTATAAATGAATTACAATTAAAAAAATATTTCAAATATTATTAGCATTACTTACCAAAGGAATGTGTTTCGAGAGATTTATCCAAAATGTTACCAGAAATAAATTGAACGCAGTTCTAGCTAAACTTTTTTTGCGGCGCCAGCAGAGCAACAATGCCCGAATCAATTATTCATTATTTGTTTTTCGAGCTGTTTGTTTACGCGCACATTTCCATTTCTTTAATGCTGGCATATAAATATTTTTCAAATACAACAAAATCAGCAGCAACAACAGTGATGTGTAAAATTGATGCGCTCATTAGACTGTTTTTCCAAATCACAAAACGATTTTGTAATGCTTTTAAATTTAGACACCTTTCATGTGGTCGTGGCCAAACGAAAGAAGTCCACATATAAACTAACGGTATTTTGTTGCCTTCGGTGCTTCATAAATATATTGTAGAAACCAACAAATTTGTTTTCAATGTCACGCATTTGTTGGGGACTAATGGCACCAAATAAAAAACTTTTTGTAACACATGCTTGTATATACACACTTACATATGTAAAAAAGTGTGGACATGTGTTAGTTGGTTGATATTCCTCCGAATATTTTCAATTTACTTTCACATATATGCCATCAGCTTGTTACGTTTTTGTGTAAAGACTCTTTAAAATATTTTTGACACAACACAAATATTAGATATATATATATATTTATAATAGAATCTCCAAAATAATAAAATTGACTTTGGTGAACACCATGTGAACAACAACAAGTTGCAGAACTGATAAAAAAAAGATCTTATAGTGAGTTGGTTCTTGAAATTTTTCATAGAATTTTAGATCAGAAACAAAAATTACTAAACATTTTTTGTTCATCACACATATTTTTAAAATATAAGTGCGAGAGAGATTTTTTAGCTTTTGTATTCACTTCACTTCACTTGAATGATATTGTGCTTTAGAGGTAACAGCATTGGAGGTTTGGTACCAGAATGATATATTAGGTTGTCAAAAAAGTCTTGCGGTATTTTTGCGGCTTTTTTTTATTGAATTTGCAATTGTTCATAAAATTTTTTTTGATGACTCATGCCCAGCTCTTAACCGATGCTACGACTGCTACTATGCTGGTCTCTTTCGACCAATTCAGCGATTTTATCGCAATTTTCGACGACAGGCCTTCCGGAACACCTCTACACCAGAACGAAAACGTTGAAACCATCGTTGTGCGGTGGAAATGGAAACTGTATCGGGTCCATAAACTGCACAAATTTTATTGGCGGCTTGAAATGCATTTTTGCCTTTATCGTAGTAGTACTGTAAAATTTGCCGTATTTTCTCTTAATTTTGCTCCATGTTTGCGACGCTATAACTCAAACACGACTTAAAAGAAACGACATCATTCAAACACGTGTTAGCGCGTGAAATGAGCTTTCCAAAAGGGTATAGCATAACCCGATGCGACGAATAAAACTAGAACCACGCGCTCTCAGCGCCAACTAGCGAAAATACCGCAAGACTTTTTTGACAAACAATATTTGGCTTCTCTTCTTATGTAAAACTATCACAATTTGTATGACAGTAAAGCTGATGGCACATTTGTGTTGAACTTGAGATCGTATGACTAATCTTCTCATACAACGCACATGTTTTCGAAATATCCCAAAGATTTAGTAGATTTTAGGTTTCAGAGCTGATCTCCCCGTAATTACGATTATTTGATTTACACACTTGAGGCAACCACTATTTTTGATGTCAAAACTTTCACGACAAAACTCCCCTGAGACGCCGGAGCTTTTTAAGTCAGTCAAAAAATGTTTGAGAGCTGGACACTGGTAGAGGCCGAGCTTCGGCTTATTAGCCGTCTGATGATGTTGTGCATGTTTTTTAAAAGAAAATACTATTTGTTATCATGAAGCTAATTGTTTGCTCGTTTAAATTACAAACGAGTAGCAAGCGGTATAATCCCAATTTAATGGCTGTCATTTTACATTTCCCCCGAACTAATACTTTTCGCATCGACGTGGTTTGTTAGTTGGTTATTTGGTTCGCTGATTTTTCGCTAAATGCTCGCTTGTCATCTTAACTTTTGTCAGCTGTCAGTGGTAATTTATGCTCAACAATTGCATTCGTGCGCACTTAGCTACAACTGTTATGGCTGTTGTTGTTATTATTCTTATTTAAGTTTTTGTTGGTGGTATTTTTGTTTAGCTAATATCCTCTTAATGCTCGAAATCCGCATTTGTAAATTTGGATCCCTAATTTGTCGCGTGCATGTCATGCTTCAATCCATACGCCCACAAGCATGCTTCATCCGCGGCATTTGCAAGTGCGCTCATGCACATAATTCACAATTTCAAAAAAGCTAAGCTGAATTTTATTGGATTTTCATTTAAACGCTGTAAAATTGTCTTCAAATAATACCGATTTCGTAGGGCTTAAGGCCGCTGTCTAGCGGACCACCATAGACATACGCACTCATCTCATCTTTATTCGCGATAATTGCGCAACATTGTGTGTATTGCTGCCGAGCCATGCATGCAACTCTCGCCTCTGTCTAAGTGCCGTGAATACTGAGAGGCACAAATCGCATCGCAGAATGAGTACTAGAGCAACAAAATATATCAGCCGAAAAAATAAAATAAAACAACATTAGAATTAGTCATAATAGTAGTTCTGGCAGCAACAGACGCATACATACATACACTGCACATATACAAATGTATGTTTGCGAGAAAGTCGGCTGTGTAAAATGGCCTATAGAATAATAAAATGCAACGTTGCGTTGCAAATTTACGAGACGTGCCACCATGGCTCAAACATTACCCCATATGCATGAGCCTGCTCACATACACACGCACACTCAGCAACAAAAAAAGAACGCACTTGACTTAGGCGCCACAAAAACCGCATCGAAATCTCCCCCGGCAACGCGTCACAATCACAATCAGCTTTTCCGCACTCACTCTCTCATGCTCAGGCTTCTGACTCGTTGCGCTGTCTTCACTCTCTTCCTAAGCGTACGAACTTTTTTTATTACACGCGCTGTAAGCTGCATTGGTATTGGTGGAGGCAAAACAGCCTAAACTTCCGAGCGTGAACGAAACATTTTGGCCGTTACGTGCCTTACATTTTTACAACCATTTGCGTTCTTTTTTATTAGTTCTCACCCTTCCAGTGCGTACTAAGTACGCCAGACTGTGTGGTAGGAAGCAATACTCGTTTCATTTTACTTGTTTTTTTGTTTTTTTTTTCATTCTGGTATGGTATTGTTTGGTCATTAAAGGAATTTCCGGTGGCCAGCGAAGCATAAATTAAAAGTTCCCCTCTCCCTTTAGCCGACAAGCAGTCAGACAGTGAGTTTAGGAAATCAGTAAGCGAAGTGTACTTACAATTAAATTGTATGAAGAATGCGTTTGGCTTAAATTTTTATTGCTCGCTAGGTAAGACAGACTCGACAGTTGCAAGTTCTGGCATTAATGGCGATTTAAAATAAAACTCACGCATACATGTATGTAGGTATATGTGTATTGTTATTAGAAACTCTGAACTTCTGTAGCTTTGTTGCGTTTAAAAGAAATTTATGCACGTTGATCCTTTAGTATTAGCACGAAGGGAAAACTTAGTGACTTAATGAACTTAAAAAATATAAAGTATAAGATAAAAGTTTAGAGGCTTTGCATATATTTCCCATATTAGCGGAATCTCAAGTAACTTGAGTACAGTTGCATCAGTGACACAACGACCTAAAATACTTTAAGTATCCCTATAAATTATGGGATAATATTTTATTATCTAAACAACTTAGGCAAAATTGTTCTTCTATCGTGGATCTAACGGATAAGAAATTTCAACCAAAAACGGATGTGTTTACAGAGCGTGGAGTTCTAAAAGAAATTTAAATTTAAATTTAAATTTAAATTTAAATTTTCTAAAACTGATTCTGATTCTTAGCTTTTCTTGTCGAAAAATAACCTCTCGATGCATATTAGACTGAATTCGGGATGTTTCCTAACAACTGGTTATCTAGAGAGGCTAATTTTCCCCAATTTTAAAAATATTTTTTGTTGCGTTCCATATCCAACCATATAGCCACAATTCGTCTCGGCCAAGATACACTTTTTTGAAAATAGCCTTGGTCTTCAAAGT
The DNA here is from genome assembly GCF_001853355.1 of Bactrocera latifrons. Lineage (NCBI taxonomy): Eukaryota > Metazoa > Arthropoda > Insecta > Diptera > Tephritidae > Bactrocera > Bactrocera latifrons. The sequence goes on along the minus strand of NW_017537379.1, from coordinate 584,898 downwards.
GGATAAAACCAAAGCCTTGATAATTCATAAGTGAAGTCGATCATTTTGAGCCGACAAGGCTGACATACGCTTCAATTTGTAACTGTTTCTCAAATGCTCACAGCTGTTCTCTTTTTTTTATCATGATCCGGGGGTATATCGCAGTTAATATATTGATGGAAAGGAAAATATCGAAATTTCTACTATCAGTTCACAGCCAAACATACTTATGTCTTTTTACTTCGAGCTGGAGAAGTATCAAAAAGTGTTGTCTTTTGAATGCTTATATGTTATTGGTCTGTCTTTGTATCTTGACTCATAAATGCCATATACTATATTTAGTTAGAGGACGAAAATCTATAACGAAAAGAGTTTTCTAAATCTCTGCAATTCATCCAAAGTCATAAATCACTATGGAGTGTATGGAAGAGATAAAAAGAGAAAGTTCGAATAACAATATCGTACAATAGGCATGAACGTTAAATAAATATCCATAATTGACGCTAAATTTAAATTTGCGGACATTGAGTGTGGTAAAGTGTTGACAACCGTAAAAATAGCGACAGCTGAGAGTTTAAGCTCATTCACGATAAAGCAAAGTGTCTTCGTTATTGAACAATATTTCAAAAATAAGGAAATGAGAAAATTCATCCTAGGGATGAAGCAAATTTTCAAATTGATAGGTTTTTACATCCTCAAGATTGTCGAAAATGTGTCACTGTTTGGTGCGGATTTTGGCTGGGTCAAAATTGGACCGTTTTGAAAATGAGCTTGACCAGTCTCAGTGGCTGTTATTGGTGTTCGATATAGCGTCATGATAATCCAGTTATTTTTGCCGAAATTGGATGGTATTGATGTGGCATAAATAAATGTCATTTTAACAAAAAGGCCGTGAAACTCCACAATTTCTGCATGAGACAATCGTGTACTCTCTTTTTGGTGATCATTAGTTTTCTTGTTGTTTCAAATCACAAGTCTATTATGGCAAGGTTCAACGTTGCATCAATGAAATTCAGCCAAATTTATGTATAAAACGATTTCGTATATATATGGAAAGCAATGATTACCATTAGTCCGATTATTCCATAAAATTGTATATACTTTAAGCCGTTGGGCCTTTTTCCGCTATAACCGCGAAAACGGTGTATACGCCAATAAAGATAAGACCTACTTTAAGATTCAATTAAGAATTACCAACGAAACACTAGAGACCGTGACTTCTATTTAATTCCAATTTTGCGTTAATTTTGAAGCACCCTTTATAAACAATGCGAAGGGTAATATGTTAAAGAAAATTTATTTAATTTGCATGTTTAAATGTTTAGTTCAAATCTAACATTTTCAGTTATAACAGAAAATATCGCCAACAATTTCGAAGTCAAAATTCCAACTTCTACATTAACTCAAATGGCAACATGTAGTATTACATATTCATTGCCGCCTACTAAAAGTAGATAACGGAGGCATGAGTAATAAGAGTGTAGGCATGACATACTTTTGAAAATAAAACTCGACAGCCAAAGGAAATATACATATGTCCTCTGTATATTTCACAGCCGCTCAGCGTAAAATTAAAATATAGAAATTAAGTAATCAAAATACGCAAAGTTGTTCGCGTTATACAAAATATTTTATATTTAGCAAAAATATTTTCGTCGTCGCTTTTCATTTTCGATTGGCGTGCACTTTTCCGCTTGCTTTTGTTGTTTCTGCCAACTTGACTGTTTCACTATGAGGTCACTTGGATTTTCTTGGTGTAGGTGTCGTTGCTTGTTTAATTTAGATATTTCTTTTTTATGCTATAATTTTATATTTCATTCGATTTTTCGCTATTCCTTGCAGTCAAATAGCCAAGTGAGCTAAGTGCGTGATTTTCACCCGTAGGTTCGTTGGTTCTTAATGCATTTTTGTTGGGAGCAGACATGCCGCCAATTACCCGTAAAAGCATTTAAACAAGTAGGCACATCACTTGATTAGGATCACTGTATTAGGATCACCGAAGGGAAGTAGAGAACTTCAAATCGAACAATTGATATAATCCATTATTAATTGAGGTCGAATATTATACGGTAATACCACTTTCAAAAGATACAAAATACTATATTATATGGATTTTCAACTGCAAAATTTTGTAGCTACTTCCAAAATTATAATGGGTAACAACCAAATATGATCTACAATTTAGGTTAACTAAAAAACTCGATTATTCACCGTTATGGTATTAGGACCATAAACATATAATTTTTGTTGGTATTATTTTTTTGATCCTTATAATGGAGTATCTACGTCGGAAATTTCAGTGCAATAATTTATTGAACAGGAAGTTTGTGAAACGAATAGCTGATTTACATACTTTATAACTGTATCTTAATATTTTTTCATATTTTAAATTCAGAATTGTACTTTCCACAGTTTTCGGAGTCACTCAGGTCAAAGGAATGCGTTATTATTTGTATTTTATTTTCAAATTTGTTACGCTGTTTTAGCACAGCTTGTTTCAGTTATAATTTATTTTGCTTTATAGTTGGTGTTTATGTCTATTTTAGATTTATGGTCGAACATCAACGCTATATTGCCCACACGGTTTTACGTCATACGCGGCATGGAAGGACGCAATCGATTAAAAACCGTCCGAATGGTTGAAAACTTTAATGGAAAGCTTTTTCTTGTCAGAACACACGTACTGTTATTAAAAAACCTAAGAAAAAGCAAACTGAAAATATTTTTGAAGCTTAAGTAACTTTTCGGTTAAGGCACTATTTCGGGGGTCACTCAATTCGAAATACTTACGTTTATCGTGTATATTGTATGAAGCGGGAAGAATGTGATTACCATACAACACCCATGGTTAAATAAAGTAAAATCCACGTCTCTTTAAGCAGGATATATATTTATATCAAGTTAAAAATGAAGACAGAAACATGCGTGTTTTAGAAGGATTTAAGGAAACTTAATTAATAATTATTTAATTTATTATTTGTTATATCCTGAATGGGGGTATATTTACTTTGTCACAAAGTTTTTAACAGTGAGAAAGAATCGTCGGAGACCCTTTAGGGTGTATATGTATACAAATGATTATATAGTATATCGAATTGACTGATTCCATTTAGCCATGCACACATAGTTTGTATATAAGCGTACTGATCCCTCACGTTCTCAGATATCGATTTCAGATTTTGCCTACGTCCTCTCTCCATGACATGACAATTATAGCGTATGGTTGACATACGAACTGATTCATCAAAGAAAAATCTGATTATACCCTTTAACGAACTTTACTATAGGTATTGATATGGGATTTTAAAGTCTTTAATCATTTAAATTTCCTTATTGGATCCAGCCTAAGGCAGGTGATCCTTATTCAGAACATTTCGTTCGTTCGTCAAATACTATTTCACAAATAAAACACTTGATACAGCTTGATCTAAGTGAAATAAAAAAGTGCCAGAAGCAATAAAATTGTAAGGCTTATAAATTTGGTTATGCGATTGGAATAATTTATACAATTTTTTTTTATTTAACAGTCATCCGTTTTCTGCCGAATGCTTATTTTTTGTAAACACCTTTTAATTTTTTATATAAATATTTATATAAATAAATATTTTATTTAAAACATATGGATTAAAAATACATCTTCGGGGTTTATATATATATATTTTGTTTTTGTTGCTATTTCGCTGAAATTATCTCAAATGTACTAATTTGTTTTTGTTTCTTTTTTTGTTGCACACAAATCGTATGCATATTCTTAAATTAACTTTGGCCCCAATTTTTTACGCCGAGCATATTTTGCACAATATTCTTTTCACATAAAACTGAAAACACTTCTGATACATTCCGCCTTTGAATCCAAATCAGGGAGTGAAGAAATGTGTGGGTTTACGAGAAGATTTCAAAATTTATGGTTTACTTTTCCACTTGTGTTGCAGAAAATTCAGAGATTCCTGAAAATCATTTTTTTTTTTTTTTTTTTTTTTTTATTTTTTTTTTTTTTTTTTTTTTTTTTTTTTTTTTTTTTTTTTTTTTTTTTTTTTTGACCGCAACGGTTTCCGGCTGTTGTCGTTGGA
>NW_017537379.1:570991-580830 GCF_001853355.1 Bactrocera latifrons | reverse complement strand
TTTCACATAAAACTGAAAACACTTCTGATACATTCCGCCTTTGAATCCAAATCAGGGAGTGAAGAAATGTGTGGGTTTACGAGAAGATTTCAAAACTTATGATTTACTTTTCCTTTTGTGTTACAGAAAAATCAAAGTTTCTTGAAATTCTTTTTTTTTTTTTTTTTTTTTTGTAAAAGCTTTTTATTTTGTGTGTAATTTACTTTTTTATTGTTGCTTCTTGTTTCCTTTTGACCGCAACGGTTTCCGGCTGTTGTCGTTGGACACACAGCAATATAGGTACAATAACGGTATTTTTTATTTTTGAAAATAAAAGGCTTTTCAAAAGTTTATGAGTGTGTGTTCGTTTGTATGTATATGCGAGAGATTTGAAAACGGACGCGTTTAAAATGAAATTCAACTCGAAGGAGCGGAAGAGACGCGCCGCAACATACTTCAACACCGCACGACGTTTGAAATGAAACTGAAATGAAATCCACTTGACGTTGGCTGGCTGCCTTTACACTGCCTGTTGGCTGGCGGCTGCCTTTACACTGCCTGTTGGCTGGCGGCTGCCACAAACACGCTGCGCGGTCGGAGCGTAACACAGGCGACAGCGGAAGCACAACACGGCAAAAGGAGCGCGCACAACAGTTGGCCAAAACGAAACACAACCCAGCACAATAAGATACAGCTCGCCTGCCGTCGCCGAGAGTCGTCTACCGTAGTTGAATGGCTGGACAGACGAACGGCAGGTCGATGTCGACGTATGTGCGACGGTGTTTCAGCAGACGGCCGTCGAGAATTGGTGGCAAGTGGCTGCTGACACTCGCTATGAATTGTTCGCTGCTGTTTGTTGCTTTTATTGTACAAGTCACTGACTGTTGGTATCATGAATGAATGTGTGGCTAGACGACAACGGACGAGGGTTAAGCGAAAAATACTTCAAAAAAAAGGGGAATAAATAATGGCAAGCCATGCGAAGAGAAACAGTCAAAAGCAAAGGCGACAACAAACAGTCAGCAACCCCTAAACAAATGCCACACACACCCGCCTATGAAGCGCGCGCTCTCTGAGTGTTTGCCTCAAGCGCCCTAATGGCTCAGAGAGAACGCGCCTCTGCCATGCTCATAAATTATTAGTGTAAATGTTGCCGCTTCATTGCTCTTGCCACTTATGTACGTATGCTGCTTGCTGTCACAACACAGCCTAGTGACAAACGTACTGGTATGTATATAGGTATGTATGTATAAAATCCATGATGGGAAAAGCAACGAAGCGCTGTCGCAAACAGAAATTGGCCGACATGCCAAAGACAATGTGAACGCAATTGTGCGACAAGTGGCCAACAGTAGCAAAAATATAAATAACAGCAAATATTTGCGCTGAGAGCAAATCGAATTTCAAGCCGCTCTCTCCAACGAGCGTCAAAACAGCTAGAGCAAGCGATCCATTTGTGTTTGACTGTGAATTTCAATTCTCATTCGTTCATTCGTAAATATATTTATTCGAATGAAACTGCTTCTGTGTTTAAGAGAAGATTGTGTATTTCAAATAACGAATATGTAGTCTCCTCATTTTTCGCTATAATTCAATTTTTGACTTTTTGCTATAAAAAGGATGCAGTCGCATATAGAAGGTGATTTTTAGGCATGCAGTTTCAGGAAGGAATAAAACGCTTATAATTTAATGTTGTGTGCAAGAATTTAGCTTTATGATGCCAGCACTTTTGAGAAGATTTGGGGCAAATAACTACCGTGGCCATTCTTTCAGCAATTTGGGCCATATGTCAGAAATAACGGCCCGAATATTTTGTTCTCAGGCATCAATTATCCCTAACATATCGTTGGACGTATCTATGTCTGCTAAAGTCGTCAAAGTTAGAGCACAACGTTTCTTTATACATAAGTATGTTTACCTTTTTTTTCAGAATATACAAGTAATATGGTCTTTGGATGGGAATGAAGCATATGTATATCTTATATCAAGTCACTTGCTAAACTTTATGCTAGGTTGGTAAGACCTATGTTCTATCTATCTATGATAAATTTAATAAATTAGTGCAATATACGAGGTTGTGAAAAACTTGACACATGCTCCCAACTTGTATTTGGGATTACCTCCATATATTTTGGTTACGAAGCATTCGTCACCAAACATATTACATTATAAAGTTTCGCCGACTTATTTTGTGACTTTCGTGACGATTGAGACCCTAATATTTAAAGCTGGAACACTAACTTAAAATATAAATTGGGATGACACAAAAACAACACTTCTGAACCGTGTAAGATAAAAAAAAAAACACTGCTTAAGCCCTATTAAATGTCAATGAAATAGTATTGTCCATATTTTTATTGTTTAGTTCCAAAGAAGCTTATTTTTAAAAGTGAATATAAAAGTAAACTTATTTTAGTGTATTTTTTTCCTATATATATTACATTTTCACACATATAGCCCTTATGTTATTCAAATTCTATATTTCCCGAAAAATATTTTCCGACAGCAGCGTAATTGAAACACGAATCTTTTGAATATTAGGTCTATGGATTTAATTCTAGTGGCGCCTCTTCTTAGAAATAATATGAGCTTTTCAGTCTAGTTAATACCTAGTATATACATATATGATATTAACGTTGTAGATCTTGGCTAATGAATTTTCTAATGACTTATTGTATTTTCTATAAACAATAGCCGCTCTTAAAATGGCAAACTGCTAGCTTGATTCTTCACGTATGCCTATACGAAAATTCACGAAACGAAAACGAATGACTTTCCGTTCAGCCAGAAATTTCCAGCGCATTAAAAAGTTCAAGTCCACATGGTATATGTATAAATAACACGTATGTACGTACACACATCCGTGCGCTCTCGAAAGTATGAACTCGCGTATGTAGTATTTACACGAGCGCATCTCAAAATAGCGCACGCAAACGGTCAACAAAGAAAACAAATTCAAGTTCGCGCATAGATTTAGTGCAGACGGGACCCACATTTTTCGAATTCACTGTGCACTTACATATGTACATGGTTGTACATGGTATAAATATTTACATATATATGTATGTATGCTGTATGCACATATGCAATCAAAACTAGAAAAATATGCCAAATTACTTTGGATAATTTACAGCTTGCAGTTGTCTCCTTGCAAATTTACGTCTTTTAATAAATCTCTAACATGTTTTACAATAAACTGCGTAAATAATGATGATTTATTAAGGTAAATGATATGAAGATTTTTTTTAAGTATGTAACATAAATGAGAGCAAACCCCAAATACGTTATTCAGTCAATATTGATTTTTGCTATCACATACTACTCGTATATAGTTTTTTCCAATAAGAATGATGTAATATTTTTCAGAAACAAAATAAATTTTTTTTTATTAAATGTGAAATACAGTCGATAAAATTAAGTTTGGAATATCAGGTCATTCAAATGGCCTCCACGACTTCTTTTGCAAGAATGCATTGTAAGAAAATAATTTTGGAGTCCTTTTCCTCCTAAATGAAGTCGTATGCCATGAAAACCAAGATCAATATTGACTTCCAAAACTTGAAGATAGTCCGCTTTATTTTGCTAAAGACCAATGACTTCAAATAACCCCACAAGAAGTAGTCTAATGTTCTTAAATCACAACTTCTTGAAATGTTACCATTTCTTGATATAATCAAATCTTCAAACTTTTCTCACAGTAATTTGTTATAACGGTAATTTATAACACTTGTATTTGGGTAAGTCAGATATACGAAATAATTGGGTAGGGAAGTCTTTATTTGAGAATCTGGTGTAAGTTCAGGTTCAGTTTTTACCATGCGTAAATGGATCATACAAAATAAAATAAATCAATTTACCCGAATGAAATAAACCTTTCTTATGTAATATTTTTATATTTTGTATATTGTTTATACTTGATTGGCATTTACTTATACATCTAACCTTTACATGAGTAAATGAAGAATGTAGTGGGAAAACCTGTATATTTCTCCTTAATATTAGATTGTTAAAAAAGTCTTGCGGTATTTTCACTAGTTGGCGCTGAGAGCGCGTAGTTCTAGTTTTATTCGTCGCATCGGGTCATGCTATACCTTCTTGGAAAGCTCATTCCGCGCTAACACGTGTTTGATTGATTGTCGTTTCTTTTAAGTCGTTCGTGAGTTATAGCAAACATGGAGCAAAATAAACAGCAAATACGGCATATTTTACAGTACTACTACGATAAAGGCAAAAATGTATCTCAAGCCGCCAATAAAATTTGCGCAGTGTATGGACCCGATACGGTTTCCATTTCCACCGCACAACGATGGTTTCAACGTTTTCGTTCTGGTGTAGAGGTGGTCGAAGATGCGCCACGCTTCGGAAGGCCTGTCGTCGAAAATTGCGATAAAATCGCTGAATTGGTCGAAAGAGACCGGCATATTATCAGCCGTAGCATCGTAAGAGCTGGGCATGAGTCATCAAAAGAAATTTTATGCACAATTGAAAATTCAATAAAAATACCAAAATTAGATTGAGAATTTTTTGAAACTATTTGAAGTTTTTCCAATAGAACAATTAATGTTTGAAAATATTTTAAAAGGACGTCAGCGAAATATAAAAGAAGGTAGCAATACATCTAAAAAAGTTGACCAAAGTTGTACTTTGTCAAATTTTTCTATCAATCGGATAATCGGCATTGCTGTTTGGGAGCATACCAAATATGGTTTCCGAAAGATTTGTTCCTTCTGATGGGCATATTTTCCAGACTTCTAATAACTTCTGTCCGTGTTATAAGTATTAAGAAAAATATTTCAACCTTCAGCTGACGCCAGTTTTAGTTTTGTTCGGCCACAAGCTTTCTTATACTAGTTTTCATATTTATTCTTCCTCATTTTCCTATACTTTAAATTTTGTATACAAATAATGAAATGAGATCGAACGTTCAACTATGTTATAACTCACTAGAATTTCCAATATTTTGTGAAAATATAATTCCTTAAATTTTTGTTTTTATACTCTTGCAACCTATTTTCATAGAATGTAATAGTTTTGTTCACCTTCAACGGCTGTATGTATCACCTAAAACTAAGCGAGATATATATAGGGTTATACTTGTATGTACAAATGATCAGGGTAACAAGAAAAGTTGAAATCCGGTTGACTGTCTGTCTGTCCGTCCGTCTGTGTAAGCTGTAACTTGAGTAAGAATTGAGATATATCGATGAAACTTTGTAGGTTCCTTAGTACAAAAACATTTCCAGTTTGTAGATGGGCGTAATCGGGCCACTGCTACGCCCACAAATCGCCATTAACCGTAAACCTAATAAGTAATAAGCATCTAATAAAGATATAAAAAACATATTTGGCATAGGGGATCGCAGTATCCAGGAGCAGCCGCGGGAAAACGTTTTTGGAAAAGTGGACGTGGCCCCGCCCCTAATATTTTTAATGTAAATATCTTCTAAACCACTAAAGCAACAACAACCAAATTTGCCGAGTACAAATCTTATAAGAATCTCTACCTACAATGTGATAACGGATGAAAACCACGCTCACTCCCCATATACCGGCACTCTTAAAAACTACTAAAAGCGCGATAAATCAATAACTAAATACGCCAAAAACATTAAGTTACAAGGTTTGTTCCAGAGTAAACAGAACTTTTTGAATCTAGCTCCCCCTGCTGCGCCATCTATGCGTTAGGAAAATTTCTTAGATTCCGATCCTCTGGCTGACGTTTTACTACGTAACTATATCTTTGGCTTTAATTCTAGCAAGTTGCATGATTATAAAATGTTCGGTTGCACCCGAAATGAGTTTTATTTTAGTATTTTCAATATGTCTTCAAAGTGTTGCAGAGTCAACTCCGGCATACGAATTTGCTTTGTATGTTCCAGTTTCGAGTAGGCTCACTGAATTTGGCCCTTTAAAAGTCTTATTTACCGGATATTCTTATCATTAAGCTTGGGTTTCATTTAATGCGCAATTTAGACGCTATTTGGAAGTAGTCCATTTGTCTTATTTAATACTAAATTTTTATGTTGCTCTAATTCGTTTAAAGAGGTACCACAACGATTTTTACAAATAAATCATACAAAAACCAATTATGGTATTGTAGATGTACCTAAGATTTTAATTTTAATTATATATAGAACAAAATTAATAAAAATCTAACAGAACTCATCTTTTCAAGGTTTTAACGTTACATAACTCTGTTTGGCCTTACAAATGTGCGAATCTTTGAATAAACACAGTTAACATATGCAGCTACAATTATCGTTTGCCTATTCGTTTAGTTAAAGAAACTATATTGTTTATGTTGGTCTTATAACTATTACGCACGCTGTACGTATATACATATATATGTATATAAACATGTAGATAGGGAAAACACTGAAACATACGGCGAAATAGAATTAAAATAAACTAGAAACTTGTAGAGTATTTTTGTTTTAATTTATGTGCGATCTCATTCTTATTTTTAGTAATATTGGAAGGCAAATAAATATCAACCACCGCAAACGTGGAAACCGTTAAAAGCGCCAGAAGCGTTGACCAAGAAGACAACTGCCGCGACATTCGCCATTCTCATGGAAAGTTGACTAACTGCCACACCGAATGTTTTGCCCGTTCGTGCAAGTTGCCAGTGAATTCGGTGCGGTGGTTGTTTGTTTGACGAACAACCTGAATATTTTGCCGTTTCGCTGGCCATTTGGCTCAAAGCCAAAACAAACGCGCGTCCAACGTACAAGCAAAAATAAGCGAGAGCAAAAACGGCAAAAATAAATAAGAAAATAGTCGCTAAAAGTAGAAGGCCGCTGCTGAAAACGCTTACGGCTTACAGCTAGGAAAATACCACCATCCGTTGAAAGAAGAGTCTCCATAAAGGCGGAAAAATTATAGCAAACTTTGCTTGTGTGGAATAAAATGAGAACATAATTGAGAGCGAGAGTATAATGCCGGCATATCTGCTGAGCGGCTGCTGCTGTCTGGTTGCGCTAAATCCACATACACACACAAACATAGACATACTTCGAGGCAGCTGTTAAAGGGAACACATATACGGTAGCAGCTGCGGGTCAAAAAGACGAATCAGCTTAGCAAAACAAACAGACCGATAATGTTAAGTCATTTGTTCAAAGTGTTATTATCGATATATGGTATAAGGTCTTATATACATATTTCATTTATAAGATGTTATATAAAAATACGTATATATTTCTGTACATGTAAAGCATATTTGATATGTCCTAATATAGTTCGCTCTTATTATAAATTCATCTCTTCAAACTCTTTCACCTGCTGCTTAGAAATACCACAACAGCTGCCCATTGGGACAATAGCTCAACAGCTGTTCGCTAGTGCTTTAATTTTTTAATGCGCTCTACGTCGGTTAATTATGCAACAGACAGTGTAGGTAAGAAAGAAAGGAGTGGTTAAAGTGAAGAAAAAATATTACAAATGTTATGACGCTTCTTAGAACACTTGTAGCTGATTCATTCAGACACCGCTCAGGCAAGGATCAAAACAGAGAAAGGCGACTCTAAGAAATGAACTTTTTAAAAAGAAAACGGATTGAAACAAAAAATTATTTTACTCGATTCGAAGATTGATTACTTCAAACAACGAAGTTACAAAGAATTAGCAGTTACGTTTTCAATTTTAGTTATTAATTTGGTTGCTGAGAGAAATGCACCTGTGAAGTTTTTTCTTGTTCATTATTAAGTAGGTTGAATAAAAAAAAACTTCAATGTTAAAATAAGCTTTAATAAAAGTACGTTATGAAGACAATTTTGAGTATTATTTATTTACCACAGGGAAATGTACTTATTTTTCACATTAAAATATGCTATATATATGTTCCTGTAATTTTGATGGAAGTACTTGATATTGGTGTTGATGTTTTATTTAAAAACTTTTTTTTCTTACCTTAAATTCTAAATAAGTGATTTAGTAAATTGTTATGTCCAAGTTTAAGTAACTAAACTGTTGTAGTTACTACTATTTAATAACGAATTTTCCAAGAGTATGTATGTATATATGAAATTCCTCATTACCGGACACTCTTCATCGCAGTATTTTTGTCCGGCAAAAAGAGCTATCCATATATTAGAATCAGAAGCTACAACTCAGGACTATACTTCTATTGAACTAATAAATGCGAGCCAATGTCTGGAGTTAGGAATTACTTTTGTATGAAAACAATAATCAAAATGTAGTGTTCATAAACTCAGTTCAGTTATGAGAGATGTCCGACTATGAGGACTGTCCGCAACGGAGAATTTTCCCTTAATAGGAACTGCATTGTATAATTATGTGGGAAATTGCCTCCTGCGACAAGTGTATCTTCACTAGCCATTCCAAGATGACGGAATTCCTACATTCACAAAACATTCATAAAATAAACTTATCTCTAATAAGGGTGTTTTTAGAGGGTAAGAGTAAGTTGAGGGTGCGCGGAAGAGCGATCTAATGTATATATAAAACAACGCACGTAGAGGTGCATCTAACCGGGCCGGTGAGTATTACACCTGATTCTACGCGCCACAAATGTCTGTCCGCAATGAGCCCTTCGGCTGCTGATTGTAAGCATTCTTGTTCTTCTGTTCGCAACATGCGGTAGTTGTAGCATAAATGACAATAAGAAGAGGAGCAGTGGTGGCTGTTGCTTACATTGCTGTTATTGTATTACATTTGCTCAAATATCATTTCGTTAATGATTTGGTCATTGTTTCCCTTTTATGCTGTTATGGATTTTTATGGTTTCGCTAACTTATTTTGCAATTATCTATGTTATTATTTTTTTTTCTTACTATATTTATGCTGGCTGGGATACTCAACTTACTTCGCAGTTTTAAATCCGATTATTCTAGACCTCAGCTTGATTTGTTATGGTTTTTGAGGGATAATAAGTGCGTTGCAATGAGATTCATATGTGGGCATTTTCGTTATTATAAAGATAGAAAAATTAAGAATTCCCAACAACTTAGCATGGGTCATAATTTGTATATGTCTCAAACAACATCTCCTGTTCTCTAGGAGTTTGCCAATATCCTCGATGTTAGACGCCCTTTTTGACTTTAAATAAAAATATCACTAATAGTTTCATTGATAACAAAAGATAAAATTTAACCTAAAACAAAGCTACGAATTATACAAATATATATACCATTTGTGCGACTTTCGTGGGAGAAAAAAATTACTTGCAATAGCAATTGCAGTAAAAAGAGGCACCTGTGGGCAAATAACTTTGAAAAAGTGATCACGGCCCCGCTCCCTAATAAGTTTAATGTACATATCTCATAAACCACTAAAGAAGAACCAAATTCACTTTGCGAAAAAATAATGCAAACTCCTACAGACGGTGAGCAAATTGCTGAAATCGTATGATAATCCCGCTCATTCTCCACAGAACGGTACTATTGAAAATTACTTAAAGCGCCATAAATACATATATAACTTAATACGACAGAAACATTCAGCTTCATTCGCCAGATGTTATGACAGTGCATTAAACCCCACTTTTAGGTGTAAACATATATCTCGAGACCCGCCCGACCGATTGATATAACGGTACAAACCTTTGCACGAATAATGCCTTTAGAGTATGACCTCCAACCATGAACCAAAAACTGTCCAAAGTCGAAATAAAAGCGATTAGATCAAAAGTACCAAAGTCGGTTTCCCTTATAACTTCAAAACTACTCCACGGATCCTATTAAAACTTTGAGCACTACTTACTATAATTTTCGCAAAGCCGGAGAACTTTTATAAAATTTGTTAATACTTTTTATTTTACAAAAAGTAAGGAAGGGCTAAGTTCGGGTGTCACCGAACATTTTATACTCTCGCATGATAAAGTGATAATCGAGATTTCA
>NW_017537379.1:490303-570311 GCF_001853355.1 Bactrocera latifrons | reverse complement strand
CAACTCTACTCGTCACCCTGATCACTTTGGTATATATAACCCTATATCTGACTCTTTTAGTTTTAGGACTTACAAACAACCGTTATGTGAACCAAACTACGACTGTAAGAATTGGTCGCATTGTAAGTGTTGATCTACCTGAAGCAAAAAGAATAACAAAGAAAAATGAACGTAAAGAAAAGCTTTCAAAACGTCAATCAACATCAACACTTACCAGAAAAGTATCAGCTAGAAAACGTGACCATTTCGATCAGCCAGACTCTCATACAGACGACAACAATGTAGGTGCGTCGCACATGGATTCTTCCAAAAACGAAGCTGATGATAAATTTTCTCTTCCATCCTCTAAAGCCAAACAAAACACTCTAGTATTAGAACACACTGCTTTAGTATTTGCTTTGTAAATGCATTTACAAGCAGCGATGTCAAATAATTTTCCAGCAGAAGAGACAAAGTCGTCTCTTTTAGAGCTCAAACCTATTGGGTTCCTTCAAAACATTTGTTTAAGAGTCAGAAATTTCTTATGGTGTGTGGTGAGCATTTGTACAACTCTGTTGTGTGAAACTATCGGAACAGATGACTTTTGGAATGTATTTTCAAACTTTTTTGCAACTATTTCTGTAACCTCCTTACTCATAGGTTCATAGTTGTCGCCTCGGAGTCGCCCTATATGAAATCTTTCAAACTGATAACACAAAAGAACATCCTGGTAAGTAGGTAACTGGGACTCAGAGAGATGTACGGATATCTACCAAACACAGGACATTTCTGTCTAAATTTAAATTTAGATACAGACATTTTGAGTTCTSTGTTCTGTTGAGAGAATATAAGTGATAGCACTCGGCGAAATCAACGTCAAGATGTGTGGCCGCAAGCCGATTTTCACCTTTCGCTGTGGCGCGCCGCATTTTCGTTCGTAGCATTTCGGTAGCAAATGACCTGACAAATAACTTTTGTTTTATACATTTTGCTTTGAGATGCGTATTTCAGGCGCTAGGAAGACAATTTCACGATTTCAGGCGAATTTCCGAAATTTCAAGGCCGGAGTTGGGGTTGAAGACGTAATCCGATCTCAAAACAAAAAGTTGCATTGGAATTAGGAAGTACTAAGGCAACTTTTTCGCACTATTAGAAATCCCGAATCGAAAAAAGTCCGGAATCGACCCACCCTAATATACATTGTATATATTGCACTGTAGACTAAATACTCGTTACAGTTCTTCTAGTTATTTCCGTGACTACCAAAATCCGATAAACCACATTAAAAATTTTGAATTCACTAATTAAATTTCCGGAAGCACTTTAAACCATCCTACAACCTACATACCTATGCTCTCTTCTCCGCTACAAAACATCTTCAATTTCATTGCTCTACAAAATCACTCAAATTTGCTTAATAGCTCCTTATATAGAATATATAAATACACATGTGTGTGCGCCGTAAAATCAATTGAAATAAAATTTCAGGCTCCATTTAGAGTGAAAGTCCGTTCAATGCGTGCAAATCTTATCAGTAATTCCGAAATATCAGCTAAATTCAATTGGGTTCCATTTGCAGAATTGCCAAAGATTGCCCCACTTGCACCGACATGCTAGATGGAACTCAAATAAAATATGAAAATAAAGACACAGCATGAATTTCAGTTGAAGTCACATGCTAGGAGTACCACAGCACAGTGTCGGTGTGGGGAGGGATCATTCAACGAGGAAACATTGGCAATTACACTTGCCTTGAGTTGGTCATTAAATATTAAACTGAACAGGTATTTCTTCACATCGGTGCAAGGAGCAAGACGCGCAGGCTGCCAGTTGCTTGCTATACGCATCGTTTATTCCGAAAATTCCATTTCATTTTATTTTATTTTGCAAGACAGACGGGCAACCACGCGGGCGTTGGTGAGCCGCCAAGTGGGTGCCATTACGGCGGAAATGAACAAACGAGCACGCAAATGGATTGGATGGAAATATGCTCTTATTATGCCGCCCGCACGTATGTGTGTGTGGGAGAGCACAGAAGTGATGAGAGCCACGATTTGGAAGCACGTAGCGCCATTTTAAATTCGTGTGGAAGATTTAATTTTTGTTGCAATTATTGTATTTTCTCGGCATTACACTCAGTGTTATGCGTATTAGCACCATCATAATCATGGACTAAATCAGTATTATCCTTATCAAAACCAATACTGTAGATGTCTTAAGCGAAGCAGCTTCCTCGTCCTGTTTTGAAGTAGTCCAATGCTGCCAAAAAACTTGTGGCAATTCGGTGTAACGAAGCGCGAATATCTTGCACAGCTTCCAATTGGATATTCACAATAATTACACGTGGAGCAGCAACCCTTAATTTAGTTCGCCGAAATGTATTTTAAATTATTTTTGAATGGAATATATTTCGCTCAATAATTATGGAAACCGTTTCAAAGTGAGGGGTTAGGGTTTCATTGTAAAAATTACTATTTTTTTGCGAATTTATTCTTTAAATATGGATTGAATAATTTTTTCAGACCTTTTGTGAGGATAAAAATTTAAAGCTTTTATTTCAAAATCTTAAGCAAACATGGTAAGCTGTGTGTTTTTTTTTTTTTTTTTGTAGATATGTCTAGAATGTGATTTATTGGGTAAGATTGTTGTTATATTCCTCTTTTCTTGGCGTCAGTGCTCTTTTTCAATTTTGATCATTCCCCTTCTCCCAAGTGGGAGAACGACTTATGCTGATTTTTCGAAAATTATAATTTTAAATAATTAAGAATAGTGTCGAAATTTATTGCCGGAAGAAAGATAAATATATTAAACAAAAGGTAAGTACAAAAGTAATAAGTCTTTGTCAAAAACATGTTCGTTTCCTATTGAATTTTATATGAAGGAAATGGGTAGGAAAAGTGACATTTCACCACAAAAGGAAATGAAAGTTGTAGCACTTTTGAAAGAAGAAGCTTCGAGCTACTCAGAAATTGCCAAAATTGTTGGTATTTCTAAAACATGAGTGTCTGAAATAAGAAAAAGCTTATTGAAGTTCCTAACAAGAATATGATTAGTGATAGTAATCGCTCAAACTGCGGGAGAAAGAGAGTAACGAGTGGAAGGGAAGATCGCCGAATCGTAAGAAAGTGCTAAAATATAGAACTGCGTCAGCGCAAAGTATTTTACAGAACTTTAGATGCGCTGGCGTTAAGATATCTCTTCATACTCTACGCAGAAGATTTTACGAAACGGCTTAAAATGCAGGAAACCAACGTAGAAACCAAAATTAACGGATTTGATGCGACGACGTCGAGTGTTGTGGTCCCAGCTGCACAAAAACTATGATTCAAGATACTGGAGCAAGGTACGTTTCTAAAATATTTACATTCTTTTAAATTTTTATTTTTTTTTATTATTATTTTTATTTTTTTAACTAACAATAGTAAGCATATTAAAATTGTATTTAACATTTTTTTAAAGGTTATTTCTAGCGATGAATGTCGTTTGGAAGCACTGACGGAGACGGCAAATTACGTTTGCAGAAGAAAGGGGGAACGATATTTTAGCTCCTTCCCAGGGTAAAACACCCGCCTTCAGTTATGATTTGAAGGCACAATGCATGTCTGTACTTAAAGACACGTTGATGCCTTATGTTAACCAACTTAACTTTCCGCCAAAAGAATATACCTTCATGCTAGATGTGGTTACATGCCATACAGCTAGAAGCAGCATGAATGTCCCTTGGCGTGGCAATTCCCCGGACCTAAATCCAATTGAGAACTGTTGGGCATATCTTAAACGACAGGTCTATGAACGAAGTAACACAACATTTGACATTTTAAAGCGAAACATTGAAGATGTCTGGATAAATAACGTCGAATTGTACAGCATGATACAAAAATGCATTCAAATCATCCCTGATAGAATAAAAGCTGTGTTAAAAAATAAAGGCGGGGCGACAAAATATTTAATATGATTCAATACAAAAATGTAATAATTTAAGTTTAATGTGTATAGCATATAAAAAAATGTATTTTTTTCCTAAAATACGCCAAATATTTAATATTTGTTTTAATGATTAAAATTAGAACTCTGCATATTTTTCTCTTTGTTCGTAATTTATTGGACAAGTACTGAAGGTACCCAATACATAATTTGGGAAATACAGAGAAAAGTTCTTTGATAATCCTTCTAACCTTCGTCCACCTACAAGCGGTTTCCTTCCTTCAAATTAATAGGGAAACGGATATAGTAACGTGCGATTCATCGGATTTTCAAATTTAATCTGGAGCAAAGATTACAGTCAAATTAATAACAAAGGAAAGTCAACAAGAATTTGTAGTGCAAGCAAATAAATCTAACTGTAAAATGAGATTCTTTATTCGTAATGCAATTTAAGCAAACAAACAGCAAAAGTTGCAAACAGTTCGGTAAAGAAAATAAGTATGGAATGAGAAGCAAAGTTAGAAGAGTAATAGTACCAACAGTGGAAACAGTAAACTATTCAAACCTGCATTCACTTGGAGGAATCTCAATTTTAAATCAATTTACTTTCCAAAACCAAAAAAACAAAAAAAAAAAATGAACGGAATGCTGCGAAACTTCGTTAAATATTTGAAGAGCTTCTCGCTGTTCGCTTTCATCATAAAAACGCATTTTTGTCTGAACAAATATTTGCAAGTGCATATTATAACTCGCGAGAGCTGCTAAGAAATTTCAAAGCGAAACTGGGAAACGCTGAAAAGATAAATCGCAAACGATAAACAACTTTCACCGTAAAATAACCGGACTAAACTACGCTGTGGGGAATGTTCCAAAGTAATAAAGTAACTGCGAAAGAGAATTGTGTGCTGAAATAGCAACAAAAAGAGAAATGCCCTAACCACTGAAGGAAAAATCGCCTTCATATTTGGACTACAAATAGAGATTACGAAATTATTTTTGAAAAAATAGTGCTAATCTTGTATGGCACCACAGAACACAATTAATGCAAATATAAGATAGTTTATTCACCTAATATTTTTTGTAACACCGTAAACTAATATGAAATTTTTTGTTCAAAAAGTATCGCGAATTTTATATTTTTAAGTAAGCGTTTATTAATTTATTCATGAATATCTACTTTATTCCCTTCAAGCAATCACTCCCAGGTAAATTATGTTTCCGCCAGCGTTTTTTCAATCCTTTAAGTACTCAAAAAATACATTGCTTGTGATCTTGTCGTTCTTTCGTGGGCGTATTCAGTTTGGAGAAAAAACTACTGGGGCCAGATCTGTGGAATACGGAGGCTACAGTACCATTAATATTTTGTTTTCGGCTAAATGTTCGCGCATAAGCAACAATGCGTGGTACAGTCTTTTTCTTCCACAAATTCGGGCGTTTCTGACGGTTTTTCATTGACGTAATTTCATTACATATTGATTGTACGATCAGGGAATGTTAATGAATATAGAAGGCACAAAAGTTGCAGTTTACTAATTTGTAATTTTCACAAGTGGGAACATCGAAAAAGAAAAAAAACAACTTCGAAACTTTAGAAATACACCACGTATTGAGTGAAAAGCGAAAGGGACTATAAATATATACAAAGAATATTCTTATACGGTTTATCGATGCGCATGCCAGGTGTCCCTTGTTATTGCCATTGTCTGTATCAAATTACAATTATGTATCTTGATCTGTTCATTACTTAAGGCAGTTTATACGTTCTGTGGGCGTGACAGTAGCTGCAATTCTCTCCTGATTGCCAAGAAACATACCTATGTAGCAAGTTTTTAAGGGTACTTCTCGAGATTAAGGTATCCATATATGCATAAAGTCTTTCACCTTTTGCAGCTTGCTTTATTAAAAAGAGATCCACTATTGCCGCACTACAAGAAGTTGTTGAAGTTGCAAAAGATGAAAAGGTGGCACAAAAAAGTACTGCGCGCTGATTACCTTGGATGTCAACTCGGCGAAATGGGCAGCCATGAATATCTCATAAATATAATAACGAGTGTTTTTAAAAACAGAAGGCTGATTTTTCATACGGACGAAGACACCAAGAGCTACTCTATCTCGAGTGGAGTACCCCAATGTTCAGTGTTTTAGGGCCACTATTATGGAACCTTATGTATGACGGGGTGCTAAGAAGACAGCAACCAACAGACGTGAAATTAGGAGCTTATCCGGATGATCTCACGGTGGTAGCAGTCACCAAACAATTAGTCGACCTGAGAAATAGTAAATGTAACGAGTGCTTAAATAATTTACGCCAATGGTTCTCTTCTGTGATTCTGAAACTAGCGGAGGAAAAAAGAAGTTTTATTCATAAGCACTAGGAAGATAGAAGAGCGAATAGAGCTCACCATAGGGGAATGCAAAATTACTTCGCAGCCGCAATTGAAGTATCTGGAAGTAATATTAGATTCCAAACTAAATTTAAAGAACACTTTCGCAAACAAAATTTATAATGCCCTATCGAGAATGATGACCAATAGAGGCTGTGTGCGTTCCAACCGGCGATTCTTAATAGCGAAAGCAATGAGCTCCGTAATACTGTATGCGGCACCAGTATGGATACAGGCAATGGATATTAAAGCGTATGCTAAACAAATAATTGCAGTGCATAGGCTTTCTGCAATTTGGGTAATAAGTGCTTTCGGGACTAACTGACGCTGCTGAAGTATTAGCCAGCATGCCGCCAATTGACATCCAGGGAGATGAACTCGAGCGTTAATATCAATTACCAACGCCTAAAACAGTATCCGCTACAACAGAGTTGAGAAACAAGAATACTAAAATGTGGCAGGAGCGGTGGAATTCCTCATCCAAAGGGCACTGGTCCCATCGACTAATACCGGACATCCACTCGTGGATAGACAGACGACATGGGAACTTAGATTTCCATCCGACCCAAATACTTAGTGGACATGGATGCTTTAGAAGCTACCTCTTCAGATTCCACAGTGACATTAGTCCGAACTGTCCGACGTGTTCAGAGTATGTAGAAGACGCTGAACATGATTATTTTATTGCCCTCGATTTTCGTATACAAGGGAAAAGCTAAAAACCACACTCGGTGGTAGTTTTACGGTCGAAAATTTAAGGACACTCATGTGTCAGTCGACTGACAAATGGAAAGCTGTCAGCGAAGCGTCAGCGTTCATAATGACCAAACTGAGATCAACAGACTAGGCGTCCGTCAGTACGCGCAGTAGAGGAGATTTAAATGTCCTGTCCCTCCCATGATGTAATACTTAGCCGGTGGTTCCGTGGGAGAGTCCTGAGGAGTAGGTTAGATTTAGCGGATTAAAATTCCGCACTTCGGCTTTCGATGCTCCCCCTAATATAAGAAAAAACTCTTGCCTATATGGTGGTGTGGGAATATACTCCACTTCATAGTTCACTTACAGGCCCAGCTAAGCATACACAGCTACATCTGCCGTGCAAGTACTTGATCGAGTATATGCGTCACTGTAAGCTGTCACTTTGTTTGCATCTCATTACAAGTTGAACAACTTTTTGCGACACGTCGGAAGCTCACTTTCTCTAAATTGGTGCTAGTTGTGCGTTTGACTAGACATGGTGCACGCCCTGTTTGTATTTAATTTAATGTGAACGTATACATAAAGCACTTCTTCATTAGGGTGGAAGACCTTAAACTTTTGCATTTGTATTATTCCGCTTCCAGGTCCCATTAGATAGTATTTCATACCCCTTGCAATCGCAAAATATTTTAATTAAACTCTCATTGCTGAAGTTTCAAAAGAGATCATCGAAAAACTCAGCTTTAATTTTCCTTAGTGAAGAAATAAAATACGAATTTATTGTGTTTACAGTTTTACTGTAGTTACTACAAAGAAATATTTTATCGGTACAGTCCTGGTGGGCAGGTCAGCACTGGTCAGAATTTATGTAATAAGGAGTTAGGTCAATTTAGACGTTCTAATTTTAGCAAATTATTTTTGGACCAAGGGAAGTGGAGTAAAATTCTTACTTCTTTCTTTATTAAACATGTATTTTCGTGTATGGGAGGAAACTATATTCACATTTTGATTTAAAAAAGTTGTACTGTGCACTTAAACTCTTTTACCTAAAAAATTGTTAAAAAGTGGCAATGAGAACGAAAAACGTGAGTTAAAATTTCAAGTGGGTACTTTTGGTAGTCTCCTTATTTTATTATTTAACATAGTTGCCTTCGAAGGCAGAAATGAAAAACAAGTATAGCGATTTAGCATTTCCATACTACATTTCGATTTTTTCTCATCAATTTCCGCGATTTCTTCAACATTGGACTTGAAACTCCTCCAGCAAGAATTTTCTTTAGACCTGAAAACAGGAAGAAATTGCAGGTGGCTATATCAGTAGAATAGAGTAGATGTGTAAGCAATGCGAAGCCAAATTAATTAAATTTGGCCATGACTTTCATCGATTTGCGACACCGTGAATTGTCTTGGCTGTGAGTTCATGACATTCATTATGTTAGCTTATTGGTGCAACTTCAATTTGCAATCGTTCAGAACTAAATTGTGGATCTATTTTATGCTTTCTGGAATAACAGCCTTATTTCAGCGTCCACTGCGCTCTGCATCATTTGTGCTGGTACGACCATGTTTAGTTAGCAGTCCTAAAGAAGTGGAAGCATTTGTCTCGATGAAGCAAGGTCCGGATAAGGTTTATCAATCTTTCTTGGTTTTCACTGTATTTTTTTTTTTTTTTCATCAAAAAGCAATGATTTTTCAAAAATCGGAATTCCCTTTTTTCCATTCTTTCAATAACAGTAACTTTCATTCATGAACGACCTGTTATGTCCAGGAATAGCTCAAGTGTGAGTACTAAGTCTAGGTATTGTAAGTTTATAACAGAAGCTCTTATTATAATAAGTTAGATCTGAGCAGCTTTTGATACGGATATTATATTACCGGATATGTTGGCTATTTTCTTTAGCACTTGCCATTGATTATTTCTGCAGACTCACCGATACCTTTGTAAAACAAAGAATACTCAAAAAATTTGCTTGTTACTTCAATGTCAAACTTCCAAGAGTTAGAGCCAACTGAATACCGCTAATATATTTCGTATATTGGAACACATATAACACGTCTGATTTTATGAAGCATTTCTTTTATGTTTAAAATTTATTATTATTTCACTTAACGGTTTCTTCCTTTGTTCTTATTCATACACACACGTCAAAGATGCCATTACTAGAAAATTCTCCTCATGAATTATAAAAATTTAATTTGTTTTGAAAACAAGAGTTGCAAAAATATAATTACCCAAATGAGTCCTAAGCAGGTGGCAGCACGTCCTTAGTCCATCATTTGTTACTTCTAAATTCCAGTGCAAGCGCACCAAATTACTAATTTATCTAATTTCGTTATGCCATAATAAATATTTCTCCAACCTTTCCTAACGGTGAGTTCAAAACACACAAATGATTTGCTTGTTGCCCTCCGTGTGTGCGTGTGGGTGCATACACACACATAGGGGAAGTACACACACTTGTAGTGCGAGAGTATTTCGTGCTTTTTCTTATTTACGTGTTTGCTTTTCTTTTGTACTTCTGCTTTACTCTTTCTTTTCTTTTATCAATCACCACAAAATTTCATTTATTTTCATACTTTTTCTACTTGTCCTTCCGCACTCCCCGCTGTATTCCTTTCAGTAATCGTCTCCTGGTTTCCGCTTCGTTATTCTCCAAGCACCTTTTCTGCCTTATCTGCCACTTTCACCCCATTCAGGTTTGTTGCGCCCTGTCAGACTTCAGTCAATTCAGTGCTGCTTCCCCCGTTGAGTTGACATCGAATTTGTTTATCATACGCACCGTGGTACTTACTTCGCCGCAATTTTCTTATTTTTAATGTCTCCTCTGTCTCGGTTTTCCTTCAAAATTCGGAGAAAGTTCCATGACGTATACCCGCCCAGACTCTCCCCGTTTGTATTTGCCTAGACCGCATTTTTTTGCAAGTATGCCCGCATTAAGCGGTATAATTTGTTATGATTGCTATACCAATCATAATTTAATGATTTCCTGCGTGGATAATAATTCCGATTCGAGTAAGCATTACACACAAACATACTTTTAAAGCGGTTTTGATGCTCAAACACGACGCAAATTGACTTTGCCCAGCGTTAGCCTTTGTATATTGCCGAGTCAGAAGTAACAGGATAGTCAAAGAAATCCAACTGGGAATCAACTTAAGTCAACTGTATCGCAAATGTTAGCAATGAAAAAGCTTCGAATTTAACCACTACCCATCCTGTAAATATGATGAGGCAATGAACGCTACGGGGGCTGGAAATTTGTCGTGAATAGCAAGGGTTCTTTCAAGAATCCATTCCCAGTTATAATCGTACAAGGTAAAAGTTGGCGAGTTCACTCCGTACCTTTAAACCTAATATTCAAATTTTGCCAAAATATTAGCGTTATATCATATCGCCTTTTATATTATAACAGAATTAATGGTGCTATCAACAATAAAATAGCGTGCATTCGTGATGCAGAAATATTAACATCTGCTTAACCATCTCATTGCAATAAATCAACAGATTCAACTAATTAATCATAAAAGTCCCAAAAGATTATGCTCTAGCTCAGTTGCAAATTAAATAATTGCCTTCGAGTTAATCATCAGACTATCTTTGCATTGAGACCGCTTCGAATATTACCTTTCTAATAGCTATAAGCCCTAGACTGAGACAGATCCGAACAGCAGTTCTGTTTTTTTTTTTTGTAAAACAGGTAGTGGTGAAGTTATCAAAAGCTTATACTGCATTTTATCATACTTCAAAACTTGCGAACGGAAACTAACCTGCAGAACTTGACACTTTTGTATGCTATAACATAATATATCATAAAAAGTGATTGGTTTATATATATTTATCTCGAGCCAGTCTTGTAGAGCTCTTGTAAGTTTCTTTCTGCAAAGCTTATTATATTTATTAATTCTGAAAATAAATGAATATTTGCATTGTTAAATTTTTATGACCCTGATCCAAAACCGATTGTAGCCAGAACATAAATAAAACATTTGTACATACCCCGAGGCAGAAAATTATTGTAATAAGCCAACCTTCTATGCAGAGCCAACAAACAGTATGACAAGCGTAATTACACACAAATTTCCATTACATAATCCGATTATAATTGAATTCTCCGCTGTGGCGCAATAACCCACGCATGGAATTATATATATAGAATGCTGAAAACCAGAATGTTTGGCGATCCGCATTCGAAAGTTTTGTCACCAAATCAACTGTGTCGCCGCCGAACCGAACAAATCAGAGAAATCAGTCTCAATTTGTGTACTCATTTACATAGTATTTGTATGTATGACGGCGTGTTTGCTGCTCAAGCCACATTAGAGTACGTTAGGTCTAATGCCGGTCTGATGAGTTGAGTTCCCAAGGGGAACTCGGCTGCTTGCGAGGCGGACTCAAACTCGCATATGAGAAAAATAACGAACATATAAAGAAATATACAAAAGCAGCGCACAGCTGAAAAAGCAACAACTTGAAATTAAAGCGAAAACAAGAGAAAATTCAAAGCATGAGGGAAATGATGTGAACGCTGCAACCAAGCGATGGGGCAAAAACATCAACTTGAGGGCTTGCCGAGCGAGCAGTAAGCACAGGGATAGCAGTGCATAAATCGCTTATGGCGTACTGATGACAAACAAAAACAACAACACCAACACAATTTCAATTTCAAATCCTTTTATGCGCGTAAAAAGGATTAAACCGAGTAAAATAGAGTAAAAGCGTTGCCAGTCAGTAAGGTTGTGCATGTGTTTGTGTGAGGGCAACGGTGCGTTTTTGCGCGTGTATGGGTGCACCAACGCATTTTTCTATACGCCGTTTTGGCCAAATGTGCGCGCATTTAGTGAGATTTTCATATTTTCAAACGCAAATGCGCGCGTTGACACACCGACCGCCAGCCAGACAGACAAGCAAAAAGGATAAAAAGAATGTCGGTGGGATAAATAGACACTGTTACGCCGGCAAATAAATGCGAGCGCGCTGTGTGGTGGAAACACGCGTTCACATGTTCAGCAAGTGCATATTTAAGCCGCATATGCTTTGACGTACGTACGTGTGTGTATGGTGGTGTGTGTGGTATTGCCTGTTACATACGCTTGCATATAGGAATGTATGTGTGTTGCGTGTCATTAGTCAGTGTTCAGTTGTACATATATATGTATGATTTGCATATTTGAATACCTCCTTCCACGTGGCGCTGTCACCTCAAGCTCTTTCCCGTTCACTCTACCGCTATTTTACTAGTGCTTTTTCCAATGACACACACACGACTGCTATGCATTTCACTGCCATTTATACTGATGTCAATTCATCCTGAATTGGTTTTAATGTACTGATGTGGAAAGTTGAAGTTTCGGTTAAACTGCATTTCCTGCGCGAGCCCGTGCCGCGCGTTGCGGTTTGAGTGTTTTTACGGCGAAATGAGTTTTCTATGGAAATTACAACGGTAAGCGGCGAGTCACTCGTTTTCTGCGCTTTGATTGTTTCGCGTACAATTTCTTGTTTTATGCCTCATGTAAACCTGTGTAATTCCTAAATCAGCATCCAAACACGAATCATAAAACCGTTAATACCAAGTACCGAATGCACGATTTTCACTATTAATGTCTAGAGCTTGAAAATAGAACCGTGAGGCAAAAACCTACAAAGTACAAAAAAAAAAAAAAAAAGAACCGAATAAAGAAGATAAAGGTCACCATCACCAGGCAAGTAATAGATAGCAAACTTTATAGTTTGTAAGAGGACCTCAATCATCGACGAACGACTCGCTCCGATTCGCATACGAGTATATATGTGGTTTTGTGATATCGCCATTGAAAAGCTAGAATGGCGTTTTTAGAAACGGGGCCTGAGAATCCAGATTTCCCATCTCTTTTCCCATGTGACCCAATGACACTTTGTAAAAATTTTACTGCTCTATTAAATATCCAAAGCTTTTTAAAAGAACGTTTAGTTACATCACACGCTTCAACAGAAGTGGGGAAAACCTTAAGAGGCTGCTTGATAAGGATTCAGTGATGAAGTTTTGGATTCACTCTAAAAAAGAAAAGAATTTCAACGAAAGATTGCCTTTGATGTCATTTGAAGAGAAAATTTATTGAATTTTTAAATTTTGATGGCATTATGCATTTCTATCAAATTCTTCCGAATGCACCTTTCAAATATAGCGGAAGACAAAAGATATGCACTTTTACATGATTATTACGAAAACAACACTACTTTCACTGATAAAACTAAGCGCTGAGTTAAATGTCAATTACTTCCTTTACCATAATTAATATTTTTGCGTTGTTCGTATACACACAGCCCGAGTTTAAGAACTAGAAATACATTTTCCTTTGTTTTGGAAGAAAGGGTATAATAATTTGCATTCTTTAACCACTGGTTGTTGCTTTTATTCAGAAGCTCACAATAGTAGTTTTGTCGAAAATTGCGTTTTCCGTGGCGCCACCATTTGCGACGTCCTCTTATAAATATCTCAAAGTGACTAGCCGGAAACTGTGGATAAAATTTTTACGCGAATGTAAGGGTAATTATAATTATTATAAAAAGTATACAATGTTTTTCTATCATACATCGGTTACGGAAGAGAGGGGTTTTAGGTTCTAGGTAAGGAATAAAATAAAAGCGATGCCATAATGTTGGGGGTATGTCTTCCCAACGTCAAGTCTGTGTAGGTCTCAATATCCTTATAAAAACATTTAATCGAAGGTATAATTAATTGTACTATTTGTTGAACAATATGTAACAACTTTAAGCTTTTTGTAGGAACGAAGGGCACTCTTTCACGGCGTATTAAATCTAATGGCTTGTTGTTTGAAGATTATAATAATAACATATCAGAAAATATCTTTACATTGTATTTACTGTTTATAAATAAACAACAACATATACGTAATTTTAGTTTACAGTACATACAAGGTGCGTTCCAACGTAAACTGGAATTTTCGAATCTAGTGGCGAAATCTTTATCGATTGCCCGGTGAGAACTTAATGACATTTCACTGATTGGAAGTGAAGTTATTGCGATTTAAGTGTCAGTATGATTGTGTTATCGGTGCGAAAATGAGCTTCTTAGAAAAAACCAACATTTTGTTTTAAAACTGGTAAAACTTTTCCCGAAACGTTTCAATTGATGACACAAGTTTATGGCGATGATTGCCTATCCCGTAGCAGAGTGCACGAGTGGTTTCAATGCTTTCAAAAATGTCGTGAGAACATAAATGGCGAAAGTCATGTGGGCGAATAAAAATCCGTGATCACCGAAAATTCCATCGAAACCGAAATCATCATTGAAATTTATGGAAATGGAATTGAACATCTCCAAAACATAAATTTATCGCATTTTGACCGAAAATTTGGGCTTATGAATGGTGTGTGCACGGTTTGTTCCGCACACATTGACTGACGGCCAAAAATTGCTCAGAATCCCAAATTCGAAGGGCGATTATTTGACCAAAAACTCCCCGTATTCACCGTACGATTTCTCCCTTTTCGGAAAAATCCATTTGCCCATGAAAGGAAAGCGTTATGCAGTCGTAGAGGCCATTCAAAAGGCATACTGGCGGCCATACCGGCCAACGAGCTAAAACACTCGTTCGACATGCTTTTTGACCGTGCAAAAAGATTTATTGTAGTAGAAGGTGACTAGTTGATTTATTTTTAACGTCCTGCTTAATTTGGAATGCACCTTGTATATTAAATGAAGTATGCACAAAATTGGGGACTCTATTCAAAAAAATTCGTCAGACCCTCAAAATTTCTTTGAGGCATTCAACAGACCATGTTCTCCAGCACTGATCGATGCTATAGTTAAATGTATTCAAATCTGGACTTCCAGACGGCCAGTCACCTGCAACTATGGAACCAGGAATATTGCTGTGTGTGGTGGATGAGAATCTCGAAAATAGAATGCTCTCCATTGTTGCATCTCCAGTATTGCCAAAATGTTTTACCATGCCTTTTTTTAGAGCATGCTGTTGTAACATTTTTGTCTCAATTTCAGCACCTTCCCGACTAAAGTAAAAAAGTCTAACGCCTTTACAGTATACTCCCAACAAACCATTACAGCAGCTGTACGGTGACCGCCTTTGAACTCAATGAATAGCATTTTTGGCTTCATTGGAGTTTTTTGCGTATATTCTGTTGTTTTGCTGGTTTACAACTTCTTCAACGTTGAAAATTTGTTCAGCCATAAGAATAACACTTTCTTGGCCGTTGACCGAGTGCCGCGTGAAAAGTCATTTGCATCTGTTGACTTCAAGCAAGTTTCTAGTTGTCAGACCGTAATTAGACAGTGATGTCGTATAATTCTTGATATTAAAGATATTTATGAAGGCTAGAAGTATTAACGCGATTTGATAAATTTTTTATTATAATGAAAAGTCGCTCTCTGATTTTCATTAATAAACACATCTCAATAAAAAGTCAACAGCGCACACAACTAATATATCTTTTAACAGTCCTTCGATGAATAAAACTACGTTTCCGTTTAATTTGCAAAGACCCGACTATAATACCCATTAAGCGAAGGGGGTGGTCATTAGCTTTCAACTCTTTCGTTTGATATACATATATTTAAAAAAGTACAGACGGGTAAGTTTGGTGTAACCCCTTTTCATTTTCTTGTAACCTGCAATAATTAAATTCGGGGAAAATTTTATTCAAATTTTAATAATATATCTGAGAGGATGATCGATATTTTCGGCAAAAAGTTCGCAATAGGAATCGACGTCCACGTTCGGTACCTAAGGGCTTGACTGGAAAATTTTTGGTCATAAGAAGGTACACATCCGGATACATTGATTGTTCTGTGTTTGTAAACTGGAAAGTGAAAAAATCGGATGAAATTTAAATGTGTACTATATATAAGAGAAATAGACGTTGTTAAAGCCTGACCTATTTTCACACAGTAATAGAAGAATGTGAGGATTATATTACTTACCGAATTTGGTTGAAATTAGTCGAGTAGATTCCAAGATATGGGTTTTCATCGTCTATATTTGACCCTCAAGCACTTTTATTTCATCTCTCTTGTTAAATTTTATATCTCTAGCGCACTTAATTATTGCGCTTTTAGTAGGTTTTGACAAAACCGTTATATGGGGAGTTGACGGGGTTATAATTTGAATTAAAAAAAAAAGGAGTTGATTTCATGATTTCAGCGATTTTCATTATAAATATGAAAGGGTTTAAGAGATAAGTACATTAAACACATTAGAGGGACGCTCACTTTTAAAAACTCGTTGCATCAAATAAGAGTAAAGCTTGGTTATGGCGCTTTATATGTTTTCGATTATTTCTTTTTGGTTGGGGTGCCGATGGTCCAATTCCGAGCATCTGCAACACCAACCCTCTTTGGGTGCCAAGGTACATGTGTAGGAAGTTTCATCAAGTCATTATTTAATTTCTAGTCCAATTATTGCATGCACGGACGGACAGACAGTCCCCCGGAGTTTAACTCATCTCGTCATCATATGTATATTATTCTCTACCTATCTGAAAACTGTTATACTCTATAGCAACAAGTATGCAAGAGTATAAAAATAAAGCTATGAACACAAGATTTTGATTGCAATATTGAATAACATTTCTTCGTTTTGTTTTCACCTTCGCGTCTAATTTCTATAGTATTAGATTTAGATGAACACATTTCGATTGAGCGTTCGATTACTATACATACGTAAATATGTTCCCCAGAAAGCACCCACTTACAACTTACGCGCACAAATACTTACATAAATGTCTGTACATATGTGTATATCCTTGTAATATGACCTCGTTTCATCAACAAAACGGCATTGTTATTTTTGTTTCGAGCTGTGCATGTTTAATGAGAACTTATCTGAAAAATTCCCGCAAATTAAGACAGTAACAACAACAAATTATCTATTGAGGGGACAAGACTTATTTGCATATGTATATTTGTACATATGTGTGCTTATAGGGATGTATGTGTGCATTGTATGTTTAGGGGTATTTGTGCTAAGTCAAGTAGCCAAATCACGAAAAATTCCAAGAATTTTTGCATGTTTTTTTCCTTATTGAAATGTCAAATTAATTGAGAGCGCATACTACTACATATATACATAAATATCGTCACTTGAAGTAAAAAATAACGTAACAATATTTTCGGAAATTTACAGTTTCATGAATGAAACATGAAATAAAATGGAACATGAGTGAAACAAAATTTTAATATTGATTAAAACTGGCTTATATCTGACAGCAGAACCTGAAAATGTTGAACATAAGTAATATTATGTATGTAGTTTGAAGTAGTGAAGTTTAATCAATAAGACACTCAATTTCGAATTTTTTGATGATACGTTATTTTGCATTTCAGGTGACAATATGCACGTCCTTGCTGGCTTGCTGAAAGTGCTAAAGAGGGCACTGAATGACTTATAAAAATGAAAGAGGAGAAAAAAGCAGGGTGAAGTTAGTAAAAGGAAAGTAGTATATAGTAGTGGGTGAAAACCTAGACTAACGGTAAAGAACGGGTTTAATTATAGAAAAGAGTGTGGCACAATGATACGCTCTTCAGCGCTTGTATGTGTGTTTGTGGGTGAACAAATATTTAGAAATGAACTTGCACACATGCGACTCCATTGTGGTCCTGTCTGCACCGTGAGACTGTCTGCCTGCCTTCATTCTTCCTCAAATTTCAATTCAATTCTTTATCTCATTTATATGGTAAAACAAATGAGCGCATTGTTACACATTGACGAAAACAAGAATGGAAAAACAAAAAAAGAATGGTTAAGGAGAATGGCATTCAGACAGACAGACAAGCATAAAGAACTCAACTAATTGAAATGGAAAAGCGCAAATAAAAGCTGCTTTTGCAAAAAAGAGCAAGTCCGTT
The DNA here is from genome assembly GCF_001853355.1 of Bactrocera latifrons. Taxonomy (NCBI): domain Eukaryota; kingdom Metazoa; phylum Arthropoda; class Insecta; order Diptera; family Tephritidae; genus Bactrocera; species Bactrocera latifrons. The sequence goes on along the minus strand of NW_017537379.1, from coordinate 552,463 downwards.
GAATATAAAACAATGCAGCAAACACATACATACGCGCAATCAATATGAAATGATCGCTACGCGTTGACAGGGAGAACTTGTGTGTGTGCGTGTGTATGTGTGTGGAGGGACATACAGCTACCGAAACGGTAATCACGAGGAGGTTAATGTGCATTGCAGAAAGGATAAAGCAAAGCAATTGAATGCGCCATTTGAATGCGCTTCATCGGTTCAGCGATTTGACTACCTGTGTGCATGTGTGTTTGTGTATTTGGAGCGAATATATGTATGTCAGGCTGGGTATTTATTTGCATTATATCGTCCATTTTGCAGCGCTGTCAACGCCTTCGTTATGCGCCGTCACATTAATGCGGTGTTGCGACATAACGACCGCCAGCAACTCACGGAGAGCGAGTGAGTAAGCAAACAGCGGAAAGTCGAAACAATTTAAAACTACTCAATTCCTCTTAATGCAATTCCGTTCAACTCGCACAACTCACACTTGGATTCGAGTTCACGTTAGTTTCCACTGTCATTCAGTGTCAGTTTCAATTGAGTCACGCGGCGTTAAGTCAAACTGAGTTGAATTCAATTTATTTAAATTCAATGGAAGACTAATGATGGCGGACATGCTGCGAGTGAGTTATTGAAAAGTCGCACAAACAAGGATTGAAATTAAGTTAGGCTATATTAACTAAAATAAAAATATAGATGCATTTGTAAGTACAGAGCGAGTACTGAAGCAATAGATAACAGATCGTAAGAGATCATTTAAAAATCTTTAATTCATTTAATTGTATCACATACTGACCTTCGAATATGGTAAGTAAGGAAGAGCTACTTAAGTTCGTGTATAACAGAACATTTCATATTTCACTCTTGCAGTTTGAAAGGATTAAAGCTAAGGAAATACCTTCTGGTACGAACTGGCATATACACAAGAATATATTTCTAGCAGAAATCTATAAGTTTTTATAAATAAGTAAATTACAATTATAAATATAAAGATAAACGAAACAATAACAACAACTACTTATATTATAGCTTATCGACGTGAGAACAACACACACTAATAATTGTACAAAACGTAACAGCTTGTCAATTAAGCATTTTTCCTCATCTACACGGTTTAAGCCTTCAACTGCTGACAGGACGTAAACAGAAATATTTATTTACTTTTCTCGAGGGGACTTCACACACTTTTGCAGCGATTCGAAAGAAATGGAATTAATGTTGTTATTACGTGCCTAAGTAATTCCCGTTGATCTCAATAGAGCAAACGTAGTATGAATACGGAATATAACAACGCAGAATGTGAAACACAGTATGAACATGGGGTTACATCACTCTACAGTATAAAAAAATCACATTTAGGGTACTCACAACGTGTCATAAAGCATCGTATCTTCCGAAAAAAAAAAACGAAAATAATAAAATTAAGTCGGCAGTACTTTGGGAGAAATCGCTTTTCGCAAAGTGAAAAAAACCTTCCAGACTATTCGTTTGACTTTAAATTAAATATCTCGGAAAATAAGAAAGAGAGATACTTAAAAGACATATCCATTCTCTGGAAAATTAGTGACTAAAGAAAGCATTAAATAAGAGTTTAATCTATTGTTGAACTTTGCCGAATTGAAAACCAGATTTTTTTACTCCTATATCAAGAATATGTCTTTTAATTAATTAAATCTGTGGAAGTTCCATTAGTTCTACTTATTTGGATTTCAGATAATTATACACCTCCCATTATATGAACTTGCTATTGTCGTATTACGGCATTGAATCCCAGTCATCGTTCTTTTCCCACTCCGTTCGTTGGCTGCTCTCTGTTTCGTTTTGTTTTCTATTCACTATATTTCACCAACTTTCCTGCTTTGTGACTTTGCGAACACAGGAAGTTTTCCGGTATTTTTTTAAATGTTAATGCTACTTTACGGTTGTTGTTTTTGCACTACGGTTGTTGATGCTGATATAACAACTCAAACATAACTTAACATTTGTTTTTAATAAAATGAAATAACAGTGACGTAAAAATGCGCGGAAACAAGCAAATCCGCCAAGCCACAACAGGGTATTGTGTCTGCGCCGGAGAGCCCTCTGCTCTATGTCCTCCGACTCCGAGGTTGTTTATTTAATTAAAAATGAAAATAACGCAATGTTGCTAACATTGAAAGTTTCCCATCATCAACTGAAACAACAAAAACAATATCAACAAGAGAGCAATGAACTTTGACCGTGCGATTGTCATTGCCGAAGTTTTATTGTTGTTATCATTTTTATACTCTCGCAACAAAGTTGCTAAAGAGGGTATTATAGTTTTGTTCACATAACGGTTGTTTGTAAGTCCTAAAACTAAAAGAGTCAGATATAGGGTTATGTATACCAAAGGCATCAGGATGACGAGCAGAGTTGAAATCCGGATGTCTGTCTGTCCGTCTGTCCGTGCAAGCTGTAACTTGAGTAAAAATTGAGATGTCATAATGAAACTTGGTACACGTATTTCCTGGCTCCATAAGAAGGTTAAGTTCGAAGATGGGCAAAATCGGCCCGCTGCCACGCCCACAAAATGGCGAAAACCGAAAACCTATAAAGTGTCATAACTAAGACATAAATAAAGATATTAAGGTGAAATTTGGCACAAAGGATCGCATTAGGGACGTGGCCCCGCCCCCTACTAAGTTTTTTGTACATATCTCGGAAACTACTATAGCTATGTCAACCAAACTCTACAGAGTTGTTTCATTTAGGCATTTGAAAATATAGTTCAAAAATGGAAGAAATCGGATAATCACCACGCCCACCCCCATAAAAAGGTTATGTTGAAAATCACTAAGAGTGCGTTAATCGACTAACAAAAAACGTCAGAAATACTAAATTTTACGGAAGAAATATCAGAAAGAAGCTGCACCCAGGCTTTCTTTAAAAACTGAAAATGGGCGTGGCGTCGCCCACTTATGGACCAAAAACCATATCTCAGGAAGTACTCTACCGATTTCAATGAAATTCGGAACATAATAGTAATATGAGTGAAATCGGTTCACAACCACGCCTTCTTCCAATATAACGCTATTTTGAATTCCATCTGATGCCTTCTCTGTATAATATATACATTAGGAACCAATGATGATAGCGGAATAAAACTTTACACAAATACGGTATTTGATGCGACAGTCCTTACTTGTTATATTTACTTTTCAAAATGTTTCGTGAATGAAAAAACACACTTACTTAGTAACACATAAGCAAGCATCTATGATCAAACCCGAGTTTTATTTATGTTTCTTTACGTATAGGTACTCAACAGAATATTTGATGTATTTCTGTTGGAATGGTGGCAGTAACCTTTACGAACTCGTTACAAGTGACGGTAGAGTTTTCAGAGGGAGTAGCAAATATACGTTAATATTTACCGACAGAATTACCAAATACAAATAATATCCCGCCTCTGTTAAGTTAATGTATGTGGGAGCCCATGTAAGCACTTGCAAATTAGTGCAAACATTAGCGTTCAAAGATTCAGAAAAACTATTTCTGATTTCCGCTTCGATACGTTGAACTATTTCAATGTCACTGTATATCTCGTACAGCTCATTGTTCCATCGACTGCTTCATCCGTCGTTGCCAATGCGTAAAGTACCATATTTCTTCCGCTGAACCTTCCTAGAAAACTCCTAACACTGACTCATCAGATGAAGTCATTGTCCATGGTTCCGCAACACATACACGAGTATAAAAAGGGACTTATAACGTGTGGTTCTTTTTTGTCGAGAGAGGACTTTACTTTTCAGTTGCCTACCCAGTCTCAAGTAACCTGTGAGCAAGAGTTATTCTGCAATGGATTGCGATGCTGACATTGTTTTTAGTGTTATCACTGGTTCCAGGATAGACGAAATTATCTACGAATTCGAAGTTATGACCGTCAATAGTGGCGTGGGGCCGAAAACGCGAGAGCGACGACTGTTTGTTTGATGACGTGAGATATTTAGTCTTGTCCTCGTTCACTACTGGACCCATTTGCTTCGCTTCTTTATCCATTCTGAGGAAAGCAGAACTAATGGCGTGGTTGTTGACCCCAATGATATCAATATCAACGGCCTACGCCAGCAGCTGTACACTCTTATATAAGATGGTATCTTCTCTATTTACTTCTGTAGATCAAATTATTTCCCCCCTGTAGTTGTGTTTGGCGGAGGAAATTTGGAGAAGGTTTTTATACGTATGTTAACGACAGTGTTGTAAAACTGAAAGGCAATTTCGAACAAATCGGCGCATTAAATTCACCAATTCCTTAAATTTTCTGCCTTCTGTTTAAAATAAAACCTCCATACATGAGAAAAAAACACCCTATAAATTCAAATATTAGCATAAATATGTGTATGTACTTATAACTCGCATTTAAGTGAGTAGCAATGCATATAACTTTATATGTCTTTATGTATAATTAATACTACTATATATGTATGTATTTACTCGAATGATGGCGGTTTAATTGTATTTTAAGGAAAGGGTGTCTGTCTGCTTTTTATTATTTTGCAATTATACTCAAACAAGCACAGCACACACACACAGCCAGAAGCATTTCGTTGCAAGTAAACACAAAGCACCGCGAATGTGTGCGTTTGTGTTTGCGTTGCGACTTCAAGTGGTTTCTCGTTGTCTGCTCATATCCGTAAGCGTTGTTTACATGAGCTGCCGCTGCGTTGGTCTTAATAGCCAAGTGGTCGATGGTAGCTTTGGAGGGCACCAAGTGCACAAGTAAATTTATTTGTATGTAATTGGGAAACTGCAATTGAAAACAAAAAACAGAAACCCTTAACAAGAGCTCAGTCAAAGCTCCGAACCTCTTCTCGACAATTATGTGTTTGGTCGGTTGCTGCCGGCAAAGCTTACAAGTGACTCGGGGCATACGCTGACAGACAAGTTGCCAGCATTTTATACACAAAAACAGCTATGCAAGTGTGTATGTGTTCGTGTGCAACGGCAATAAAAAGGATAACGGCAAATTGGTTGCAGAAATACTGACGCGCCATTTGAAGGCTGGCTGGCAGGCAGAAAATGAGCGTCAACAGGCAGTTGGCAGCTTGTGATTTTATTAACTTTTCTGTTTTTTTTTGTAGTTGTCTCAAACTTTTTGAGCTGTTTTTTTTTTTCACTTGCCTAGATTCTTCTTGAAAGTTAAAGCGTTTGAAAAAGTTAAAACAACTGCATCCTTCTTTCATAGTCTTTTAGGCTTAAAAAGGGGCAAAAACATAGTTGTTTTCAAACATAAAACTATGAAAGTTGGTACCAAATATATAGGTTACTACAAAAAATTAACATTTACAAAAATACACAAATAATAGACATACAGTGAATCAATAAAGTTTAGGTACAGTAACAATTTAGAGCTAAAATCGTTGAAACAACGTTAGGCTCAACGTTGCTGAGTGCATGGTATGCCGTTATCTGTCTTGCGGTGCCAATTAGATGCTGTGAATTAAAAAAGCCGCCAGAAAGTATTCAAAATAGTTTAGGTACACTTCATTCATCGTGTCATATTGTTTTGGTTTTTATTGCGTTTGATTTTTTTTAGTTATTTGTTTAAGCTGAACAGTAAACTAGACATAGTCAAGTGTGAAAGTGTAAAACTATAAAAGTTTATTGTATTTATTTGTTGAAATAAAAAAAATGAGCCGCGTAAACCATTCATATCAAAAGCAAATAAGAAAAAAAGATTACAATTTGCTAAAGAACATCTTGAAAAACCAGAATCGTTTTGGGAGAATGTAACTCGTTATTGGAATTGACAAAAAAAATATTATTATTATTTTTTTACAAAGTTTAATGAAGAAATTATAGGTTTATTAGAGAAAATGGCTTTGTACCTAAACTTAATTGATGCACTGTACATATATTTGAAATATAAATATCTATACTTTAGTGAATATTTGAGTCCCTGTACACCTTCATATGACATGATTGAAAGATGTATTTACCAATGACTACAGCCGAAATTGCGATTTTAGCGGCAAAAAGTCAATTTTCAAATTTAAATTTTTGCAGTTACTTTGATGGTGTTCAATACCCAACATATTGATAAGAAAAAATTAAAAAAAAAATTACTGTTGGCAACCATGTTTATGTACAAACAGCTGGTAATGTTTACAAAATTTTTAGTACGTGTTAATACAAGTGAAGCAGCAAAATTTTTATAAAATTAAAAACTGTTTTGTAATAATATATTTTTGTAAAAAAACTTTGTAAATATGAGTTCTATTACTCGAGGTGAGTAGTTTTACTATATACAAATATAGTTTGCTAAATGTTTTTATTTCGTACTTATTTTGGTGTTTATTTTTTTATTTTTATTTTTATTTATTTTTTTTTTTTTGTATGTATTTTTTTGTGAAATTGTGAAGAGTTTTATCGTTTTTCGTGGAGTAAAACTAAAAATGTTTTGAAGTGTCATTGCAACTATTTACATGTGATTGTTTGTAGAAAAATCAAGTTTTATGTCATGGTAAAAGTGTATGCATTTGACTGCTAATGAACGAATTTTTAATACTTTTGTAGAAACACTCAGATTCAAAAATTCTGAACTATTTGAGTTTTGGTTGAGAAACAACAGGAATGTTTCGAATTACATAAAAGGAAAGATTTCATACGAAATTGACATGAATTAAGTAAATTGATATGTACTAAAGCTCGAAACTTATCTAATTTTATTAAACTTAAATGGAATAAACAATCCAGAAATGAGAATGCATTTAGAAAATATAATAAGAAATGTTTGAGTGGAGAAACAATTTTTGTAATACCGAAAAAGATTAATACTATTGGGCGACCAAAACTGACGTATTATGATAGCTGCTAAAGAAATAAAAGGAGATTAGCTTCCGAATTAGCTTCCCAGCAAGGAGACAATGCGCAATTATTAGTTCATGCTGCCTCTATATCTGCCAAAAAATCCCACGCAAYGGATTTGAAATTTGTCCTACAGCAAGTTGCTAMRTCTYCAAATCGCCCATCCAAAATTCGAGAAGTTCTTAATACTAGCCATAAASAAGTTACGCCAGTAYCACCTGATGAAGCTCTAATGTTTGTGTTAGAAAACGGATTAACTAAAAAGGTGTACTCAAATATGCGGCAATTAAACATAAAACACAATTGTAGTATTTATCCGACTTATGATAAAGTTTATGAAAGCAAATGGGAATGTAGACCGGATGAAATCAAAGCGAATAAAAGCTCTGTCGAAGTGTCGTTGCAAAATTTGTTAGACCACACAGCTAAAAGAATTCTTGAATATCAAGATGAAGTATTGTGTACAATGAATGCTGAAGAATCGATCCTAATTTCGAGCTACGGGTTTGATGGTTCTACCGGTCACAACTTGTTTAAACAAAAATTTGTGGAAAATACTTCGGAAAGTTTCGATCATTCCCTTTTTGTGACATCAGTCATTCCAATAAAARTAATTTCATCAGCAGGGTATAACATTTGGGTAAACCGTACACCTCAGTCAGTACGCTTTTGTAGACCTTTAAAAGTGGAGTTTGTTAAAGAAACAAAAGAGCACATTTTAACTGAAAACCACAACATAAAGAAACAGATTGAGGAGTTGAAACCACTACAATAYACACTAAGTAATGSGAAAAAAATTAAAGTAAAATATAATTTATATATGACATTAATAGATGGGAAAGTCTTAAATGTGTTGACAGAAACTAAAAGTGCACAGCAATGTCCCATCTGTCAGGCCGGTCCAAAGGAATTTCGAACTATAAGAAACTTTGATTCTCCTTATTTTGAATCGAAGACCGATGCTTTGAAATATGGATTAAGCCCTTTGCATGCGTGGATTCGTAGTTTCGAGTTTGTTTTAAAACTTTCATACAAGCTAGATTTGAAAAAATGGCAAGTTSGTGGAGCAGAAGAGAAGAGAATCCTGGCAGAAAAGAAACAAAAATTCAAAAAAAGTTTTTGCTTCAAATGGGGCTTCATGTCGATARGCCGAAAGCAAATGGCAGCGGCAACACCAACGATGGCAACACAGCTAGAAGAGCATTTTCTCGCACGGACCTTTTAGCATCTATTACTGGTATAAATATTGATTTTTTGAAACATTTACACATAATCTTAATTGCTCTCTCCTCTGAATTTGAAATTGATGCTCAAAGGTTTCGTGATTATTGCATTAAAACCAGTGAAATATTTTTCCAAAACTACGAATGGTACTCTATGTCTGCCACAATACACAAAATATTAGTGCATTCGTCACAAATAATTGAGGCTTCAGTAGTACCCGTACGTGTCCTGGCAGAAAATGCATCTGAGGCGCGAAACAGGATTCAAGAGTGCACAACATACTTGACATGTATCATAGAGCTATGGATAGCTCTGACCCATATATTTCAAGTTTATGTTTGCAAAACGTACAAATAGTTCAAAAAAACTTCCTTTTCCTCGAGAAGTCTTTGATCTTTTTAAAATGCTTGAATTGCCACCAGAATTGTTATTGCCTTCAACATCCTCCAGCTGCAATTATAGTTATGATTCCGATGTAAGCTTAGAGTCGATAAATAATTATTCATTGAAATTAGAAGCGGCTGAAAACGAAGATTAAGATTAATCCATAAGCATTTACAACTTCTTTAAAATTATAAATTTATGAATTAAAAAATAAATTAATTTCTTGGTAGCATTCAATATTTTTTTAATAGTGGGCGCAGGCCGCCCATTTTTCTAAAGCTTTTTTTGTCAGAAGAAGTCCGTTTTCAAGTTTGGTAAGTATTTTTGGCGACAATTTGGGTTTTGGATATAAGAAAATGAGGGCGTGGACCGTTCAATTTTTTCTCAAGTTGCTTTTTTGTACCAGGAAGTACGTTTTGCCACTACTTTGAAAAAAGGGGGCGTGGCCCGCCCATTTTGTTCTCAAATCGATTCTTTTATCATTAGAAGTCTACACACCAAATTTGGTGAAGCTAGCTTGCCAGGAAGTATTTTTTGCCGCTAAAATCCCAATTTCGGCCATAGTGTAATGTACGCGAACTGTCCTTCCATACCGGGCGTCGATCGCGCTACACTGATGGCGCAGGACAAAAATCTCAATAACTTCAGAATGGCGAGAATGAACACAACTTTTTTGTAGATAAACGTTTTCGACATAGTTTCAAATGTTTTCTTACCGTTAAGTAAACAAAACGTATGTAAAACATTATTACTTAAACAAATGGACGGGGTCTTCGATTTATCTGCAATAGTTTATGAGAAAATAGTTTTACAGTTGTATGTGTTCTAAAATTCAACCATCAATAGTACGATGTATCTGTACGATCCCTCACCTAATGATGTGCCATTTTTCAAAATCGTCGATTTAACGACCGATTAATTTTCACACCGGCACAAATAAATCCCTCTCATAAATGTAAAATTAATAATACCGTTATATGTATATGGAGAGAGTCGGGTCATCTTCCGATTTCATCCATTTTCACATTGTCGGTAGGAGTTCTTAGAACATTTGCGGTCCTCAAATTTGGTTGTTGTAGCTTTAGTAGTTTAAGAGATATGTACTACTGTGATCAAGTTGAAAGGTGAATTAATTTGACATAATTTATACTTCGCGTGTTTTCGAATCGTAAAGTTTTTTTTTAGTTGGTAGTACTGTTAGTGACTTCTATGCCAAGTTTTACGTGAAAATATTGTTTATGCTGCATTGGTTATTCGTGATCACTTCGCCACTTTTTCAACTCATATCATGCCGCAACCATCGCATTCACCCGATTTGCCTTCATGTAACTTCTGGCTATTCAGCAAATTCACATGTCCACTCCGAGACCACCGTTTTGATTCAATTTACCTTTACTTTTTCAAAATTTTTGGCCAAAGTGTCCCTTGCTACCGCGATCCTCTCTCCTAGGTGTTTTATGGGCGTGACAGTGATACGATTATGATTGTTTTTGTACTAAAGAAATATCTCAAATTTACTCAAGTTACAGTGTGCACGGGTTTACAGGCAGGCAGTCACCCGGATTTTACGGTTTTGTAAAAGTCAGTATACAAACCTACCAACCTACTTAGTATCGTCCATTTTTCCGTGAAGTCTAAGATTCGTACTATGAGAAAATTAAAAATTGAATAACTTTAATCAATATTATAGTCGGTAGGTATCTGTGTATCTAGATAAATAGGTGTCTAAACGTTTTGCAATCTTGGCACGTTTTGACATTATTCAGTACCAGCTGCCCCGGAAAACTCGGTACTATAATAATAAAATAACAATAACTACAGTTTAAAGCTTTCTGATAAACTTTATTTTTTGTTTCGTTTTGTGGTGCATAAATAAGAAATAACTGTTTTCCGACGCCCGAACACACGAATTATAACTGCCCATGCGCAAACTGTTCTGTATAATAAGTGAAGCCAGACGATGTTGTCTATAAAAAACTGTTCTATTTCTGAACGTTGACCAAGAAGTGCTTAGAATCATATCCAATCCCAAAAACTAAAGAGTCTAAAAGTTCTGGTGGCCGGAACAATTGTGGAAATTTTACTTTGCCTTCAGCACAACATCGGAAGTTGTAATTAATCAATGTGAGAAGAGTTCTCGCGCAATTGTCAGTAAAGTGTCACGATCACAAAAGGTCAACACAAAAAACAGCATAAATCGTAAAATGTCACTGTCACGAAGCATCCGATGGATGTTAAATCATAGATAATATGGCTGCGTTCAGAAACTTCATTTGTGACGAAGCTTAAGCTTTATGAATCAACGTAATTGAGAATACATACGTAGTGACATAGGAAAAACAAAAGCATCCGAGCATTTTCATATACAATTCAAGATTAAAATTGGTCAGATCGGTCTATCAGTTCTAAAGCTTTAGCGAGATTAAAGAACATTAAATTATTTTATATTATATAGATTAGTTTCGAAGACCACGCCAGCTTTCGAAAGTGACTACTATAGGGAACTATCCATTACCTACTATTCGCAACACCATCACCCATTTTGAGACCCAGCATTCATTATATACTTCATACCTATACTTGTAGCAGTCATAGCTGATAGTGAGCATGAAGACCGTGAAGAGTCGATTCGGCGCCTTTCGCAACAACTTGGAATGACATTTGAAACGGCTTGGCGCATTTTACGTCAATATCTTAAATTGAAAGCGTACAAGCTGTATTGTGCAAGAACTGAAGCTGATCGACCTTCGCAAGCAACATCGCTTCGTTCTATGGGCTTTTGAAAAGTTCCATGAAGATCCGATATTTTCGAGCCAAATATTTTCAGCGGTGAAGGCCCATTTCTTTCTCAATGGCTATGCAAATAAGCAAAATTTTCGCATTTGGGACGAACTGCCATTTTGTCCAGAAAAAAACAACGGTTTGGAGAGTGAGAATTTAAACCTTAATGGCGATCTCAGCTACATTTGGTTTCACCAAGACGGCCCTCTTGCATCGGATCAGTCAAAGGATTTATTGAGAGAGCACTTCGGTGAGCAGAAAATTTCACGTTTGGGTCAGTCGATCGGCCACCAAGATCATGTGGTATCACAACGTTAGGCTTTTTCCTGTTAGAATTTTTAAAGTCTTTAAAGAGAATATTCAAAAACTAAATGCCGAAAAATGTTCTTTCCAATGATAAAAAATTAAAAAAAAAAAAAGTAGGAAACCTCGAATTGCATCAAGCGATATAAGCAGCTTAAGACTTTCTTCGTGGTAGCTTCGTGCTTACGAGGATAAAGCTAAGCACCTTCAGATATCCAAGGAAAGTAGACAAATTTGTGAAGGTTTTGTCGATACATGGGATCGAACTAAAAATTTTTTTTTTTTTTTTTGTTTGTTTTTTGATTTCACAAATGCTGTCTTTAGCAAAGTACAGGGTATCGCGCGATGGGTCTCCATTTAGGAAAAATTCAACGATTGTTCATTTGTAGAAAAGGAAAAAATTATTTACCTTACTAATACTTGTGTATTGTTGATATTCCTTTTTTTTTCTTATTTCAATTTCGAACAAAAACAAGCAAATGGTTTTTTAAAATCGCTTTACTTCTCCTCCAATCTCTCTATTTTTTTTATTTTCGCTTTGTTAAAAAAACATTGTAGAATTTTCAGTACTGATGGCTTCCTTCTCACTTCCATCATTTCGCTAAACCTTTCCGTACTTCTTCCCCCGCATACTACAATTGGAGCGCCCAAAAGCAAGCTACACACAATGAGTAACTGAATGAACGCTTTGATTAACATTTTTCCACGTTTTTGTTGTGCTTTTCACAGCTTTCACACAGTTTCCACCTCTCTGACGTGAACCCTGCACGCTCCACGCTGTATTTTGTTCGCTTCGACATTTTTACGTTTTTTGTACGATTTGCTTTATTACTTTGTGTTGCATCTTTTCCGTTGTTGGTAATCCCGTTGAGTTGGCATTTTATTCTACCGTCAGCTATTGTTGTGGATGTTCATACATTTTTTTCATCGGTCTTTTTGTTTTTCTTATTGTTGTTGTAAAAGCGTGTTAATGGGCAATGACCATTGTGTTTGTAGCAACTCCTTGTTGTTATTGCTATTACCGTTATTTTTGTTATTGTTGTTAATCAGCCCTGGGGAATTATGATGATGCTTAATTACATTAAAGCAACTCCGCGTGCTCTTTTGTGGGCGTCGCTGGACGCTTCGCACAATTTTCCTAGCAGCTTTTTATTTCTGCTGCTTTCGTCACATCGTTTTTATTTATTTTTCTCTTTTGGGCATACTTTTGCGCGCAGTTTCATTTTCGCTCGAAGGCTTTTATCAGAAAAAAGGCTGGTGACCGTCAGTGTCAGGAAAGCAGCGGCGACTTTGGATATCGACTTTCCTTGTTTTGCTTTCAGTTTGCGTGGGGTTCTTGGGATTTTCTTTTTAGTCTTCGCTCGCAGCAAAGCAATATAAAAACGTGGACGGAGTAAGGCTTTGCAAAATTAGCTCTAGGCAATGCTTTTGTGGACAAAGTTCGTCTAAGTGCAGACATTGGTCATACAAATGGTCAGTATGCAGTTTTTATTAATTGAAAGTGCCTGCGAAAATATTTACCTTCCATGTTGTTAATAATTTTTCGATTTTAGAAATATTAGATTTTGTAGTTTTCACAGATGGAATGTAGAGATGTGTGCAATTGTTTCATCAGAAAGGCCAAACATAAAATTTGATATTAAATTTGAGAAAACTCGCTGAGACATACCTTGAGTCTGAGTCTTACTCACGTTTATACGAGGATTACATGATTTCAAGATTCATGTCGTCTAGAAGCTAGAAATCGTTCTGCATTGGTGGAACGTTTCCTTGAAATTATTGGTATTTAGTAAAAGTGAACTAGTTTATAATAAACATACGGATTTTCTTCACCAACTGCGCTAGATATGCCTAATCTATCATCATATGACTATTTTCCATTACTAACCATGAAAAGAAATCTCAAAGGAGCATTTTGTGATGATAAACCATCCAAGCAGTTGTAAATAAGGTACTGAAGTACATTCTTATAAATGGCATAAAAAAAAATCCAAGCGTTGTATTGAGTTGTAGGACATACCTTGTATATTCTTTTCAGGAATTCCAAATTATGCATCATTTTTTAGCTATTGCAACAATACAGGGTTGTACTAGTTTTGTTCAATTTAGTAAAAATTTGGTAATTTGGTCTATCATTTTAACTCATTTAATCATATCATTTAACTATAAGCAATCTAATATTCAAAAACAAGCTCATAATGAAGTCATTGTATTTTTCAGATATAAAGGTTATGTCAAAAATTCGTAAGACCGCAAGAGGTACTAAAAAAAATACCAGGAAAGACAAGTTAATAACTGTTACAACCGACTGCCTTAAAGTTCGGAGAATCATGTCTGTAACTCTTCGTAAAATTGGATAAAACTTTCTTAGGAGACAGATGATTTTCTTTAAACACTTACAGTTACTCTTGAATGTATTACAGATTTCTCGTTGCTTGAGTCCTGAAGGTTTTGCCTTGAGAATTCGATTACAGCATTGAGTTTATAACTACTTCCGATGAGCGCCAACGGATTCTATTCAGAAAACTGTTAATCATTTAGTGAAAGTGGCATCCATCAACAATTTAGTTTATTGTCATCATCTGCTCTTCTCTTTGATAAGTGTCTTCTTAGATATTATTTCCAACTGCATTTTCAGATCTTTCATTCAAAGAAAAATAGAAATTTTTTAGTACAAATGTTCTTAGTACTCATAGCTCTTGGTAAAATGAGTGGTCAGATATTAATGCTTTGGAATTCACATTTTAATATTCAACATTCTTTTAAAACAAATTTGTCAAAAGTGAGCTTAACTGTTATTTTTTAGTTCACACAACAAGTACAATAGAGCTATAAAATAAATAAGAAGACAAAAAAAATTTATAAATAATATAAATATATACTTCAGAGTTAGTTTTTAAAATTATAGCAACACAAGCTTCCAAACAACCTCAAAATTGTCTAGTAAAAGGTTGCCAAGAAATCGAAGAAAGTCGAGCATATAAAATTCAAAAGACCTGTAGTTGTGACAAGCTCGAAAGTTTTGAAAAACAGAGAGTAAAACCAAATTAGCAACTCGATGGCAATGATGAAATCGAAAAAGAAGTCGTAATTATATTCGCGGCAAATGGAAAAAATTAGAAATTATTGCAGTGATTGGTAGGCAAAATGGAAATAAAACTGAAGTAAAGAAGAATTTGCTGTGGCAACGAATGACAGCAATTCACTGACCACTGGAGGCATGGCTGGTGCATGCCACTAATAACTGTGAAGAGGAGCTCTACATATTTAATAAATTGCCCGTAAATAGAGCATTTAAATGAAAACTTACAAGTTTTTTCGGAATTTTTGTTGACATCTGTCGGACAAATGGCTGGGTAAATGAGATGCGTTTTTTAACTGGCTGGCACGATTTCTCATGTTTGGATCATCTGAAGCACAAAAACCAAATTTATTATTTAGAGGTACGTGAATGCTTATCGTCACTCTTAGAATCAGGAAAAAATGCTCATAAATAAAAAATTAATTAACGTTTTTTTTTGTTTAATTTCGTTTAAAGTTTGAGGTGTGCACTAATTTTAGGCCTTTTTCGAAGCCTTGCAATGGTAAAGTGGATTTCTACATTAATTCAGAGGTTGCAAGGGAACAGAAAATGCAAAAACAAAAAAAAAAAAAGTGTCTAATAAGAATTATTGATTGTATTTACAAATAACTTTTTGAGTTGAAACGAAAAATATTATTGGTAAAAATATAAGGGTTCATATTAAAATAAATATTTAAAGACAAATTTGTTAGCACATTTAAGTATGTACGTTGCGTGAGCAATATCTAATAGACCAAGAAAAATTATAAAACAGTAGTTAGCTTTGGTCATAAGGGTGAAGGAGTTAGGGTGCCTGTGGAGTGGATGCTAAAAGCCAAGCGTTTAGGTCTTGGCTAGTGCGACAGCTTCCATTGGGTTGATTGAGCTTTGGTTTCTACGTCATAACCATAAGCCCATGAATCGTCATCAGTTATGACCATTTAGAGTGGATTAGTGTTATCGTGAACTGAGTCCAACATCTCCTAAACAATGTCAACGCGATGCTGTTTTTGGTTAAAGGTGAGCAATTTTAGCACAAAATTCGCGGTGACCCGACTCATCCCCAACTCATTGGATATAATCGAATAGCAAGTGCCAATCGATATTTTAAGTTCCCCAGCAATTTCTTTAATGATGATTTGACGATTGGCCAATACTGTTTTCTTCACTCCATTAATGATTTCGTATTTTCTAGACGTCCTTGGGCATCCGGTATGCTCTTGTCGTTCACATCTTCTCAAAGAACTTTTTGTACTACCGATAAATGTTGGTTTTGACGAAAGTAGTTCCATCGCAGCCAACATTTGGAAGCGTCTTTTGATCCATTTTTTGGAATAAGAAAATATTTAAAACCAACCAAATCGCATCCAAGCAAAGCAGCCGTCTAGAATTAACTTAACATTCAAATGGCCGACCTTGTCAGCATTGGTAACAGTCGAAAATCCAACACGTAGTTTGCGAAAATTCAAAATTGGTGAAACATTTTTTTATACAAATCTCATGTGTTGAAACTTTCATCAAGATATCTCAACTTAAACTCACGTCATCACACAGACTTCAAATAGGATAATATTAGGAATTTATTGGTTTCGAATGTAAAACCAAATGAACTTTCTGCAGTGAAGCTCCAAAAGTTATAAATTTTTATTTTTGTAATGACACCTTTTCATATAGGAATTTTTCCTTGAATTTACTTTAGAAAAGTAATCTTGTAGGATTATTATTTATCAAAAAAAAACCTATATTACATATACCACTCGTAGATTAAATTAAAGCGCATAAAAATGTGATCGTATGCGTAGAAATACGCGAAATGTCAAACCTCTCAATTTATTAGAAGACATATACATATTTCAGGGATACAATTTACGTTGTATTTTTATTTTTTATTTGAATTTTGTAAATTTACACTAACCAAAAAATTATATAGTTTTTAACCCTTCAAAAACAAGATTGGCATTTGAAAAGCCTTCCTTTAATTTAGTATATCGTTTATAACAAATATTTAAATGAGTTTCATAAATGTAGTAAGGTGGCAACAGCTTAACAAAATATTTTAAAGGTTTTCAAAAACTCGTCCGTTAGAAGTGAATCTTTTCATTTCATACTAATGGCATGTTTTATTACATAAATGCAATAAGTTTCGGTCTTGCGAGTCTGCATTGAAGTACTAGTATAGGTAAAAATAACAAAGCCGCAGATGTTTGTCATTGTGCAAAAGTAGTCGAAATAATTTTTTGCATGTGAAAACTTAACAAAATGATGACCACCTGAGCAAAGCTGAAGAGTTTCCAGTGCTAGCGTAGCCGACTGCAACCAATTTCCTGCTTTCTTGAACAAAAGCATATCTAAAATAGACAGACAAGTGGAATATTTGCATGGGCGTATTTGACATTTAAAGCTTTTCGTAGTTGGTTTAATAAGTATATATTTGCAAACATATATGTACAGGACGCGTTCATTTACACAAGCACATAAAGCACATATACATACATACATAGGTATGTGGCAGACTGCTCATTTTTATTACACGTTTCCAGCGCAAAAATTGTGGGTTCCGCTCTGCTGAGCGCAACGCCAATCACTTTGCGCTTATTCATGTTTTGTTAGTGTGTGTGTGAGACTGTAGCCAGCCATTTTGGGTGCTTGCAATCAGCACTTTGCCATCCTGCCCGCCGGCACCATGACAGCTGTTATCCTGTTTTCACATGCAAACTGTTGTCACTGCATACATTCACACATCCGCACATTCACACATATATACATACAGATGTCAAGGTGTATGCGTTGGTAGCTATTTGAAGAGCATAGGTAAATGCAGATTTTATTTATCCGCCAGTGCAAACTGCACGCTCTGCTTTTTTTGCCCGCAAATATATATAAATGTTGGTTATTTTTTTCAATTTCTTGCACATTCGCACACAGAGATAAATAAATTTCATTTATTTTTTGGGTACGATTGAACGCGTCGGACGCATGATGACGCCTTTTTGTCGGTGAAAAATATGTGGAGCGTGAAGAAAACTGGCGGCAGTGCAAGGGCAGAGAATAGTTCCAGTTACTGGGAGGTCACTGGTGGGGTGTAGAAGTACATGTTATCGGTACAAATACGTACGTTTATGGTTTCATCACGGAAATTGCGTCATTCAAAGCAGCCAAATGTCAGTGAGGCGGCAAATAAGAGAAGACAATAACAAAACAAACAAAAAGATCGATATAAATATCACCCTTGACATACCTATATTATAAACGCTTATATTTTTGTATACATTCAATTATCTGATAACACCACAATAGAATGGTATTTTAACCTAAGAAAAACTTGTGGCAGGGTATTATTTTTTCTCGTACTTTTTTTTCAAGAACATTAAAAATGTGAGTTTTATAGCTAACTAGTATATAGTTGTATTATCAAATAGTTGGTATGAAAGAATAAGTAAATTTAACTGACTGCCCGTCTGTTTTTATAACCTTATATATGTACATACATATGTATAACGCGATTAGATTCCACTTTTTGTGTTTGGAAACATCAGAGATTTATTCACCATAGGATTTCTTTGTAGTAAGTACTCAAAATTAGCTTTTTACCTGAGTTTGTCGGTCTGATCATCTGTCCGCGCAAAGGCCTTATAATCAGCAACCAGTAAAACCATAAAAAATAAAGAATGCTAATTCAAACAAAAAGTGATACGTTTATTTCAAAAGTTTTAAAAGTAAGCATGAGTCCTCGCACACACTTAGAGCTAGACCACCAGAATTCGAAGTGATACATCGAGACAAAAATTGTTTTATTTGCTACAATGGAATGCTTCGTAAGAGCGCCCCATAAATTTTTCAATATCCTTACAATATATGCTTGGAGTTGATAAACGTTATTTTCCGGTATTATTGTTTTTCTAAAAATACTTCTTCTTCTTGATTTTCGTAGTCCCCGCTTACGCGATTATAGCCGAGTCGACAACAGCGCGCCAGTCGTTTCTTCTCTTCGCTAAGTGGCGCCAATTAGATATTCCAAGTGAAGCCAGGTCTTTCTCCACTTGGTCCTTCCAACGGAGGGGAGGTCTTCCTCTCCTCTGCTTCCACCGGCGGGTACTGCGCCGAATACTTTCAGAGCTGGAATGTTTTCGTCCACTCGGACAACATGACCTAGCCAACGTAGCCGCTGTCTTTTAATTCGCTGAACTATGTCAATGTCGTCATATATCTCATACACCTCATCGTTCCATCGAATGCGATATTCGCCGTGGCCAACGCGCAAAGGACCATAAATCTTACGCAGAACTTTTCTCTCGAAAACTTGCAACGTCGACTCATCAGTTGTTTTCATCGTCCAAGCGTCTGCACCATAGAGCAGACGGTAATTATGAGTGACTTATAGAGTTTGGTTTTTGTTTGTCGAGAGATGACTTTGCTTCTCAATGCCTACTCACTCCGAAGTAGCACCTGTAGGCAAGAGTTATCCTACGTTCGATTTCCAGGCTGACATTGTTGGTGGTGTTTATGCTGGTTCCAAGATAGACGAAATTATCTACAACTTCAAAGTTATGACAGTTAACAGTGACCTGAAAGCCTAGTCGCGAGTGCGACGACTGTTTGTTTGATGACAGGAGATATTTCGTCTTGCCCTCGTTCACTGCCAGACCCATTTGTGTTGCTTCCTTGTCCAGTTTGGAGAAAGCAGAACTAACGGCGCGGGTGTTGAGGCCGAAGATATCAATATCATCGGCATACGCCAGCAGCTGTACACTCTTATACCTTTCTTATACCTTCTCTATTTAGTTCTGCAGCTCAAACTATTTTTTCCAGAAGCAGGTTGAAAAAGTCGCACGATAAGGAATCGCCTTGTCTGAAACATCGTTTGGTATCGAACGGCTCGGAGTGGTCCTGCCCGATTCTGACGGATCTTTTGGTGTTGCTCAACGCCAGCTTACACAGCCGTATAAGTTTTGCAGGGATACCAAAWWCAGACATCGYGGCRTAAAGGCAGCTCCTTTTCGTGCTGTCGAAAGCAGCTTTGAAATCGACGAAGAGGTGGTGAGTGTCRATTCTCCTTTCACGGGTCTTTTCCAAGATTTGGCGCATGRTGAATATCTGGTCGGTTGTTGATTTTCCAGGTCTGAAGCCACACTGATAGGGTCCAATCAGTTTGTTGACGGTGGTTTTCAATATTTCACACAATACGCTCGATAGAACCTTATATGCGATATTGAGGAGGCTTATCCCACGGTAGTTGGCGCAGATTGAGGGTCTCCTTTTTTGAGGATTGGGCATAGCACACTTAAGTTCCAATCGTTAGGCATGCTTTCGTCCGACCATATTTTACAAAGATGCTGATACATGCTCCTTATCAGTTCTTCGCCGCCGTGTTTGAATAGCTCGGCCGGCAACCCATTGGCCGCCGCTTTGTTGTTCTTCAGGCGGGTAATTGCTATTCGAACTTCTTCCTGGTCGGGCAGTGGAACGTCTGCTCCATCATAGTCGATTGGGGCATCGGGTTCGCCTTTTCCTGGCGTTTTGTGTTCACTGCCATTCAACAGACTGGAGAAGTGTTCCCTCCATAATTTAAGTATGCTCTGGGCATCGGTGACTAGAGCACCTTTGGGGGTTCTACAAGAGTATGCTCCGGTCTTGAAACCTTCTGTAAGCCGCCGCATTTTTCGTAGAATTTTCGAGCATTACACCTATCGGCCAGCTTATCAAGCTCTTCGTACTCACGCATTTCGTCTTCTTTTTTTTCTGTCTGCAAATGCGTCTCGCTTCTCTCTTCAACGCTCGGTATCTATCCCATTCCGCACGTATTGTGGTCGATGGTAACGTGGCGAGGTAGGCAGCCTGTTTTCTCTCCGCTGCGACACGGCACTCCTCGTCGTACCAGCTGTTCTTTTGTACTTTCCGTAAACCAATGGTTTCGGTTGCGACTGTACGTAAGGAGTTTGAAATGCCATCCCACAGTTCCCTTATACCGAGTTGTTGACGAGTGCTCTCAGAGAGCAGGAGTGCAAGCAGAGTAGAAAATCGTTCGGCTGTCTGTTGTGACTGCAGCTTCTCGACGTTGAACCTTCCTTGATTTTGATGGCGTGCGTTTGTTGCTGCGCAGAGGCGCGTGCGAATCTTGGCTGCAACAAGATAGTCTATCACAACATGATCGATCTGGTTGGTGATTTTTCGAACCGGAGTCAGCCAGGTAGCTCTATGTATATTCTTATGCTGGAATCTAGTACTACAGATAACCATATTTCGGGCCCCGGTGAAGTCGATCAGCCTCAACCCATTTGGAGATATTTCCTCGTGAAGGCTGAATTTACCGACCGCAGTGCCAAAGATACCTTCTTTGCCCACCCTAGCATTAAAGTCGCCAAACACGATTTTGACATCGTGGCGGGGGCAGCTCTCATAAGTGCTTTCCACGCACTCATAAAAGGCATTTTTGTTCACATCGTCCTTCTTTTCCGTCGAGGCGTGGGCGCAAATCAGCCATATATTGAAGAACATCGCTTTGATGTGGAGTGTGGCTAGAGATTCATTCACCGGGGTGAATGATAGTACTCGGCGACGGAGTCTCTCTCCTACTACGAATCCCCCACCAAACTTGCGCTCCTTTATATAGCCACTGTGGTAAATGCCACAAGGACCCACTCTTCTCTGTCCTTGTCCCGTCTATCGCATTTCTTGGACGGCGGTGATGTCAGCCTTTATTTTTACGAGGACATCAACCAGCTGGGCAGCGGCACCTTCCCAATTAAGGGACCGGACTTCCAGGTGCTTGCCCTCAATTCGTAGTCCTTGTTTCGTTTTCCATGGTCGTCATCAAAAGTGTGGTCTCTCATCCGAGGCTGTTGTTGCGTTTTCATTGGGGTGGTTTTTTTACGTGGCGGGTCCCAAACCCAGCGCACAACCCTATGCAGGGAATATTTCGCCTTGTTACTTTAGCTCGCCTTCAAAGGAATGTTCTTAGGCTACCCAGAGGATACTTGGTCAAGGACTGGAAGTCATGAGCTGTCATATGTAAAAGAATCGTTTCTGGCCACTCCCGATCAGAGAACTTTCCTCACTTGCGTGAACTTCTACACATGACTCCACCCTTCTTCTGAAAATACTGTTTAATTTAATTTTTAACAAGAGGATATTTGTTTTAGTTTCAATTTCTCTTGATTTCCCACTCTTTGTGTGTTCGCGCTCAAATGTGCTTAACCTGACTTTTAAAGATTTGTTCCTAGAAAAGGTAACTTCAGATATTATTTACTATCTGATGCTTTCAATGAGGTTTACTTCAGTGCGGCTAAACTTTAGTCATCCCAACTAAGAGTAGACATATCGAGATTTACTTAGAAATGGTGAAATACAGAAGATTTATTTTCACTATGTGCTTCAAATCGCTATTCAAGAATCGCTTTGTATTGGCGGAGAACTGCGTTTTAAATGATAAGGATTCCTACGGGACTAATATGAAATTTGATTTCGCAAACTGTTGCTTCATAACTTACTGCTTGGGAACCACTGTGGTGTATTATGCGTTAAACTGATAAATGATTTCTGAGTGAAAGCTGATTTCCAATTTTTAATCGACAAATGGATAATGATGGTCTAAGCTCTGTCATTACCATTATCATATGCAGTCCCTGCGCCTTCAGAAAACCTCACAACACATTTGGAGCAACCTTTACTGCAGTAAATAGTGGTATTTACGAGGAAAAGAATTTTCATTACAACGGAACTAACTAACACCTAATAATTGATCATAATTGATGTGTGTGTTTTGTTTAACCAATAAACGAAATCGGGTGAATTTTTAGCTTTTCAAATTGTTTAGTTAAGTCTGTAGGAAAACTGCAGAGATATGTACATAAAACACACCAACAAAGAGAAGTAACAACAAATAGCTAAGTGCAAACCGTTAACATAGCAACATAGAAGAGAAATTGCAAAACACAGAAACCAACAAATATTGGAGCAATTGATGAGTAGCCAAAGCATTCGTGCGTTCACCCGTTTCGCCAACGATTGTTCCCATTTCGCTTCGCCGGAATAACGTGCTAAGTTGTATGCAAAGCATTTTAATTTAATTAAATGAAATTGATTTCAATTTAACCCCATTCAAAAGCAGACATTAATTGCCAGCGATAATCCCCTTTCGTTGAGAGGATGAGAGCCCACTGAAATCCAATAAAGTGAACTGAAAGGGTTTGTTATTGTGCTCGCATGCAGAGAAGTGTGTGTGTATATATGAGCGGCCAAACAACAAATACTGGTAACACTAGAAAAAACTTTAAAAGCTGTGGAAAAGTTGAAAATCCCTTTCGGAGCATAATCTCTTCCCGTATTTAATTTCATCGTCGTTCACAATTTGTTGTTATTGTTGCCGATACCCTTTTTTTGCTCACACTTTTTCAACGGTTTTCGCTCGTTTAGCTGATTTCTGACTTTTTCTCCACTTAACACTATTGATATTCCAGTGGTAATTGCTGTTTTTACTGTTGTTGTTCTTGTTTGCTCCATCAATTATGCTTGATTTCTCAGTTATAGCAACCGGCGCTTTGTTTGTTGTATTGTGTATGCATACCGCGCCAAATCACAGCGTGTCAATCGCACACATCCTGATAAGACCGCACACCTACACGCCCTCCGACACATACGCATTTAATTTGATTAATTACCACTTACACATTCAATCATCCGTGAATCGCCAATATTTGGCAATTTTTTCGTAAACATTGTGTTTATTATAACGTTTTTCACATATTCTTTAATTACCACAAACGAAGCTTTTTCGTGGAGCGTTTACAGAAAAACAACACTACACAATTAAACGGGATAGTTTAAGGCTCCAGTTGGAATATATTTTACTGTAAATTGCAGCTTGCTCAATCAAATGGAAATTATTTGTAATTAAATTATTTTTGGAATTTGAAATGCCCAAAACGATTGCGAAAGACTACGAGAGAGCTGACTCTCACTGACTCAAGGATACCTCTTGAATATATTGCCCTCTGGGATTAGTTCTAACTGATTGAAATTTCCACCTGTACTTCTTCCCTAATATTAACTCTTAGCTACAGCATTAAAAGTAATTCAGTCGCAACTGCGATGCAACACATCTGATGACAGCTCCCTTTGCGTTCGGGAGACTACTTTGTCTGCTATCTCGGCGAAACAATGGACATCTTACGAATATCTTTATACAAATATATCTCCATCACTTTCTGTGTTTTTGTTTTTATGAGCTTAGTGTGCATTTGATAATGTTAACTTTGAATATGTCATTTCATCAAAAAATATTTCATAAAATTCCTATAATAAGCGATATTTATTTCCGCGTGGAGTAAATTGAGAAGTCCGTAAATTAACTGCGTTGTATGCTAATTCCGAATGGCGAGGAGAAGATTTGTGTAATTAAGTGAAGACTTACATGGCTTCAGATGCGGTGATCACTTGATGTACATATATATGTATGTATATAAATGTACACATTTACCTGAAAGAGAAATAGAAAAGTTAAAAGTTGTATGAAGAAATTTGCATATAGTAATCTGATAATACTTTGCAAGATGGCATAGAAACACAGTAGAATTCTGAAGATTTCAGAAGGTAGGTTATAATAAGATGCTAACAAATATTTTAAGGCTATATTATTGTCGATATGATGAACATCGTGTTTTAATGCGAATAAGTTTTTCAAAGGTTTACCTTGTATTGGACCATTATACTATAAACAGAGAATATTAAGTTTGCTACGAAGTTTGTTACACCCAAAATTAAATATCGGAGACCAAATTAAAAAATGCATATAATTGGTCAGAGTGACGATCTGAGCCGTCTTAGCATTGTCTTTTAGTTTTTATACCCTGGCACTTGTTGCTACAGGGAACTATAGTTTTGCTCCCTTAACGGTTACTTGTGACACTAGAACTACGTATATTAACATAAGTACATATAATATATGTGGTATATATAATGGTTCAGGACAAGAGGAGTTGAATTCCGGTTAACTGTCTGTCCGTACATCCATGCAATCGGTAACTTGAGTATAAATTGAGATATATTGGTGAAAACTTTTTTTAATTTTCAATGATTTAATATCAAATTTTTATAAATTTATTTCAATTACTATATAAAATATTTTCTTAAATATATTTAAAATCAAAATTGGGGGCACAAATTTCTCAGAATTGTTAATTTTTTGTTTTATATACTTATGTTGCTTGCCACCCCCATTGCCACGCCCACAAAATTCATTAATCTAGAGTCCTTCAGTCGGCCTGAAAATGTATGAAATCAGATTATACTTCACCTGCTTCCCATATAATGGTATGGATGGAAACTACTACTCGAACTACAACTTTCAAATTCACTAGATACCTGATCAGACAACGTGACTGATGATTTACGGGAAAAATGTGGGTGAATCTCCGAGATATATTCGAAAGAATAACTAGCGGATTCATATTAGCCACGTCTGTACAATTCACTTCCAACGCTTGTTATTTTCAGAGGAAATAATGCTACTATACTTGAGATTACTAGAGCGATAAGAAGACATGTCGTTTCAACAAAAAGAAGAGAGAGACAGAGAGACGTTAGTACTAGCAAGAGTTCGGCTCGAAAATTTTATGACATTTTAAAGCAGCAAACAAATGCTTTTAAGTCCGGGCCGGCTTCTGCAAAGAGTTTAAAAGAAACCTGATAACAGCCATACAGCGGCTTAAAGCAACAAAGCCCCGGGGACTGATGGTTTATCGGCGGAGCTGTTTAAAGCCGGCGGCGAAGTGTTGGAAAGGCGCATCAGCTGCTAAGCATGATCTAGTCGAATGAATACGTGCCCAATAATTGGAATATGATTGTACTCTGGACTAACTATCGCGGAATCAGTCTTCTTAACTTCGCATATAAGGTCATTTCGACAGTATTGTGCGATTGGACTTATTAGTGTGGCTTTAGACATAGGAAATGATAGACCAGATTTTCACAATACGTTAAATCCAAAAGAAGACTCTGAACAAGAGATCGACACCCGTCACCCTTTTGTCGATTTCAAAGCCGATAGCAGCTGACATGTCTAAATTTGATGTCCCTAAGAATCTCATACAGCTTTCGGAAAGGATTTCTTTAAGCCGTTCGATACCAAATGAAGTTATTGACATTTAATACATAGACATGGTAATTTCTCTCGTGCGTATTTTTCAATATATCGCTGGAAAAAGTAATACCTGCCGCTAATCTGAACCGCAGTAGCCATTTCTATTATAGTCTACAATGCTTCTGGGACCAGAGATAATATTGACATCATAAGGCTTAACAAAGGAGCCGTAAACGGTCTATAATTTTGAAAAAGTTAAGAACTCTATATACCAGCATAAATACCACCAATAATTTAAACCGTGAGATCAAGCGCAGAAAAACTCTTGCCAACAGGTGCTACTTTGTGATCGGTAGGCAATTAAGAGGCAGATCTCTCTCTCGCCGAACAAAAATTACCCTCTATAATCCTTTCATTGTTCCAGTCCTATTTTACAGCGCAGAAGCATAGATGATAATGACCGAAATAAGAAAGCACTTGAAGCACTCGAAAGAACTGTTTTTCGCAAGATCTTTGGTGCCATCAAATCTAGACACAAAAGCCATCAAAAAAGATGCTCAGATAAGTGACGACATGGCAAAGCGCAAAAAAATTCAACAATTCGACACCCATGGATGGAGGGTGGCAGCAAAGGCGCCCACGCATCCTATGCATGGAACAAGTTTATAGATACCTGTCTACATTTAGTTTACAACTGGCGAAGTTTCGTGTTCTTGGCCCAGACCGACTCTCGGTTGTAGTGCCAAAGAAGAAGAATAATGGAGTAGTGCACTACGAGGTAGCTTTCAAAGAGTCGACAAATTTGCCAGTTTAATTGAAAGCAAGAGACTCCGTAGTTACATTATTTTGGCAGGTAAAATTATTTTGTGTCTTGTTTGATTTTATCGTGATATAGAAAATTTAACAAGAATTTGCAGACACTTTGTTTCAGTAAAAACAAAAATTATCGGAAAGCTAATTCATTTCAACATATTTCTTACTAAACGTAAGCATTTCTATAAGACTTTAAATAAAGAAATTAAGCTCTGAAAGTGAAATGCATTATTTATAATCTCGAATAAACGGTGTCTAAACGTTATGATAGTTTCAGCGAAAACTCACTTATATCCTCTATGGCAAAAACGGGGTTGTATTCAGCACGGTAATAATGAGTAAAAAATATTGTGTTATCTACGAACACAACATTCATATTAGGAGTCACCCTAATGCGGTAATTTCAGTATTTTATGGCAGTAAATTAAATTTAAGTGTTTTCTACATAATGCGGCTCACCACAATCGCTCCCCAACCTCTTACACAGCTTCGCATATCATCTTCAAATTGAAAACTATCCAACAAAGTTCACTGCAGAGACAATGCCGCCAAACTATAATGCTCCACACATATACATCTCACTGTTTATTATAATTATACAGCAGAATTCTTAACAACCCCCGCCAAACCCGCCAAGCGAGCACAATGGAACTAATGCTACAACGAAGGCGAGGAGAAAGGGTACAGCAAAATTAAATGCGAACAATCAAAATAATAAAAGATAATGCAAAACTGGAATATCTACGACTGAAGCCTGAAAGCAAGGCAGTGCAGGGAAAATACAAATTTAAATGTAACAACTGCTGCATGCTGGAGTCAGAGGAGTCCATATCTACATCTCAGCGGGGTTGGTGGAAGGCGCAAATTCAGCAAAAATTGCGAAAATTAATTATCACAAAAATTTTGCCTTGTAATTAGCAAAGTTTACCGCTGGAAACTTTATACAAATTCATGTCGTTTGTATGTAAGCTTAACCACAACTACACACACCCTACTGTACGAATGTGTGTGGTTTCGATGTCATTTTGTTCGCATGTGTTTGTGTGTGTTTCTGTGCATATAATAGCATGAATGAAGTTGCCGGTTGCCACGCCAACCAATTGCTATGGGAACAATAGAAACGACACTAAATAAGTATAAAATATTGTTCACTTGCAGGGGTCCTTATACGAATGTCCGAATTAAGGCTGGGGGCTAAAGAGATCTCGCCCCAAAACTAAACAGTGGCGTTGTCGCATAGGCCAGACCTTAGCACAATGGGCGAGTCATTCATCATTGCGCCGAAATAAAATGTAAAAGGTGGTTCACTGGTCATTTTGGCGGTCTCTGTCGTGCTGAAAGTACTGATGGCATCTCTGAAGCCATCTTTCTGATGCGAAATAATCAAATATTTTTCAAGAAAAAGTATTTTTTTTTTTACAAATGCGATTTTATTATTTGACATAGTTGTAAGACAGATACTTGGTACAAGATAAAGATCAAATCCGGAGTGTACAATGAATGTTGGAGCAATTTTATACATCCTTGATTAGGAGACTTAAGACGTCCACATTGTACAAATATTTCGCGTATTCAAACATTCATGAACCTTACAACAAATGCGTTCTTTTAATATATTTAGGGTTTCAGCTATCTCGAATAATATCATTTCCCAGTTATCTTAAGTCCATTTGCTGATTTTCTTTGTTCATAACATAATACATTCACGCGTAGTTTAATTTCAAAGAGGCTCTTGTTTTAATATTTAGGAAAAGTAAAAGAGAGTTCGGATTATAAATACTATATAGTTTCACTCTCATTAGGCTCGAACTGTGTGAATGAACTTCCATCTATAATTCAACCACCACCCTGGTCAATTCAATTGCCAGTTTCCAAAGAATATTGGAAATAGTGGACTACACCCAGCGATATCCTATCGTTCGAAAAGTAACGGTTCATTGTTTTCTGAAATTCACAAGATGTAATTTGTTTATAATAGCTGGATGAAAAACGGTCAAATAATTGGGTAAATTTTTTCAATTGATCATATGGATGTTATGAGATCTCGCAAGCCGGTAATGAATGACTTGTTCGAGTGGCGCAGAACCCTAGTAACACTTATGGGTTAGGTGCATATCTGGTTAAAATTTCTTAAAAAGAATTCTAATACTTAGGCCTTGATTATCTCTTTAAATATGATACGATACACCGTTTTCAATAGGATTAAAGATCGAAGGAAAGCTTCATGGTTGATCTTCGTTGCCACTACTTCCGGTCATTGTGTTTTTTTTTGTTTAGCCAGCAAGGCGTGCAAAATAGTAAAAACCGAGCTGAGCATTAAAGTCATTGGTGCAATGAGGTATACATTTTTGGTTAGGCAGTGCCATAATCAAATACTTGAAGAATTTGTTTAATAACTGACAACATGTGCTTCGAGAATAAATATCCCAAAATTGTTTTATGTTTTTTTGTTCTTCCACCATATGTACCACCTTGTATGTATATTTAGTTTAATCTGCCTTCTAGGCACGTTAGCATTGGTCCTTTCGAGAGTTAGAAAAACGAGCATATATCACTCCGAGGAACATGCAAGACAGACACATTCGCACATGAGACATCAACGCAACTAATATGCGACCGCGAAAGCACAGCTCCGCTGACCACTTTGACCATACAACTGGACCAGCGTCGCTTCCGTTGCTTGGCGCTTTGTGGCCGCGATGTTTCCGTTGCAGGCGTTGTAAGTTTAGAGGAAACGTGCCACGCGCTGCAAGCAACACGCGCTTGATAGTGTTTTTACTTTTGTTGTTGTGCTTTTTTAATATTTCCTTTCATATAACGCCTGTTTGTGTTGCACTTTTTTGCGCGCACTTCAAAGCGTGTCAGAGGAAGTGCGCCGCCGGCAACGCCTGGTGAGTGTTGCAAAAAGTTGCCAACGGAGCGTTATTTAAAATTGCGATTGCTGCGGGTTAACTTGTGCTCGCAGCCATTTTTTACCGCTCTCACATCTCTCGCACAACAACATCAAAATAAACTGGTCAGCGCTGCAGGGCAGCAGCAACAACAAATCGAAATATATTGACAGCCTAAAAGAAAATTTCTCTGCTGGCAACAAAGGTGTTATTTATAGATGGCTTTTGTGTTGTTGTTATTGCACTGCACAGCGCATCGGCGGAAAGTCAGTGGCAGCTCGGTGCAGTTATCCGCGCTGTCATTTTTGCTTTTGTTGTGCCTGGAGCAACCACTTCACATCGCAAGCTCTCACTTTTCTGTTTTCGCCAAAGACAAAAGGACATTGCGTAGCCACTACCCTCAATGCAAGTGTTTTTTCCCGACGTTTTTGTTGTATTTCACTATGTGCCTTTTATTTTTTAATGCAATCGTTGTCACTTTGTGGCTGCTCGTAAATTCATTTAAGGATATTTGCATTGCGCGCTCGCGCTTTCGCTTCGTTCTTTTCACTCGGCATTTGACGCGTTCGTCCTCGGTCTTTGAACTGGGCTTTGACAATCGCTGGGGCATCGTCGCGGTTGTCGCGCGGTTTATGCCGCTTGAGCTGTTTCAATTTCAATTTTTTTGCCTTCACATGCTTCTCTCGCCGGAAGTTGACACTGTTATTTCAGCAATTGTTGTTGTTTCTTAGTCTATTTTCTGTTTTTTTATTTTTTTTATTTTTAGTTTACTGTCACTGTTTGCGAACTTGTTAATGTGGTTGTTTATGCTGCTGCTCTTGCGGTCGCTGGCAATTGCAACTCACGCTAATTAAAAGCAACATTTTCCCTTTGCCCTAATGAGTGGAAGGTTTCGCTTTTGGTTCGCGAAGCGCACCAAATCTAGATTTTCTAGAAATTATTTTCCTTAAATGTTTAAACCTCTTAATACTTGCTGAAGTAGTGTTAATAGTACTAGGAGTTTTAAATCACAATTTCCTATGAATGGCTACTTAAGTCGAAACTTTTGTTTCATGTTGCATATAGCTACAGCGTAAGCCTACCCAATATGAACCGGATGAATGTCCAAGAAACTGCTATGAAAACTTCAAAAACTCTAATTTTCCTTATATGTTAAAGCAATGTATTGTGTCTTTCGAGGCACACACAGTGAGTGCCCCTCGAACCTCAATACCCTGGTTTACTATTATTATCAGTTCAACGAATTTTTCTTGCCTAAAAACCTGCTGGGAAAAAAATTAGCAACAATAAAGCCCAGATATGATTCACTTCGAATAAGCATATAAATTGCTTAGAAAAATTGAAACGCTACTATAAGTTATTATGCGCACTTTGTGCAAAAAATATGTTTCTTTTATCTCAGCACCATAACATCCATGTACCAAAAGCTAGACTTAAGTATGTACATTCTTGTTAGTAAACTTGTTGGAACTTCTTCATTTATTTTAATAAGTAGGACCTTTGATCTTTTAGCATACGTTTTTTAACAAATTACAAATAGGGCGTACTATTAAGACCTAACCCTTTTTATATTCTGAGCAGTTTGCCATGAAGTTTGCAAGAAGATCTGAGGATCCTATATTAAAATAAAATATGATTAACCATGATCTTCGCCCCTCCTGTATATATGCGAACACGCCCCCAAGTTTTTGAGAAATCGATCAGAAATTTTGCATTCGCTCTTTTCTCATCAAGAAACTGCTCAATTGGAGAAACGAGCCACTATAGAATATATCTGCCATATAAATTGAACGATCAAAATGAAGTTCTTGTTGTGAAAGCCTTTTCATTTGTCGAGATATCTTTACAAAAACTGCCGTGGTAGTGGTAGCCTGCGGCAGTGATGCAATTTCTGAACTAGTTTTTGGATATTTTAACGAGATATTTTCCAAAGGCTTATTGATTGAGGAAATAATGCAATCTCTATTGTTCCGATCGAGACACTATGTCATTCCAACTGACGCATCAAAACTCTCGTAAAATTTTTTTTGTATTTTTGAAGGATATCATAGCATGAGTGCAACCGAATTTAACGGTTTTTCTTGTTATTTATATCTTTGGTCTAGAAAATATAAAGTTATAATAATAAATTTCGAATACTTTCTTATTAAAAGTACGAAGAGTTGCATCCATTATTTGCAATTACAGGCAAGAGATACCCTGTTGTTTGTAAGAGAAGACTGTTCAATCTAATCATTTGTTGACAGTAAACTGTAGAATAAATCGTTCGACCAGGCTGGATCAGCTCAAAGCAGATGTCTCCTTTCCAATCCCACAAAACACTCAGCATAATCTTTCTAGGCGTCCGTTATGGCTTTGCGACCATTCCAGTTACCATTCACTTGATTCGATTTCATTTCGTTTCAGCAAAGAATCGTAGATGTTAAATCAGTGAATTAAATTACTCACATACAATTCATGTGGCTAAACTTCATAAATTTCATTGGTGGCTTGCGTGAAATTCTTCCCTTTTTTATACGAAAATTTCAAAATATAGCAAATAATTCATTGTTTTAGCAGAAACCTTTTTTCATCTTCCTAGAATTTGGTTTTTTTTTTTTTTTTTTTTTTTTTTTTTTTTTTTTTTTTTTTTTTTTTTTTTTTTTTTTTTTTTTTTTTTTTTTTTTTTTTTTTTTTTGTTGAATGAAACTCAAATTCTTGCCTTTCCAATACTATATATATAATGTTTCTGACTTATTTAGTTTTCAACGCAAGTGAACAGGTCATATGCTGATTTTACCAATTTTCTGTGTAGAAAAAGGTGCCAGAGGATTTCGTTGTGGGCGCATTTCGTTGACATAGATATACTGATTTTTGGTAAAAGTACATTTAGAAACCACATCCATTTTCCAAAATTTTTAAACTAGATATCGCTCTTCATACGGCGATCCTCTGTACCGGATTTCAGTTTTCTACCTTCATTATAGATTTAGTTATGTCGTTATCTAGGCTTGGAAGGCCGATGCCGCCAATCTGCAATAACCGACTTCTTCTGGTGCCAAGAACCACGTGTACCATGCTTCGTCGATATATCTTATGTTTTATTTACTATATGTTATATCAGATAGGGACGGAGAGAGACACTTTAAACTTTTCATTCTAAACTTTTACATAGGTATATGTTAATATCCATTTAGTTAGTTTTAGATGTTACAAATAAAGGTTAAGTGAACAAAGCAATAGACCAAAACTTAAATGTCTACTCAAAATTTATTTCAATAAAAATCACCCAAAGCCAAACAACATATGTAAATGCGACATTTTAAATTACATCTAAGAAATTTGCATATGTTTATATATACTTGAAAACGGCAGAATCTATTTTTCCTGGTCATGTAAAAATTTAATACAACATAAAACTCATTAGAGGCGTCGACAAGGCGATGCGCCACAACAACCACAACCACACTCGTGCAACATAAAGTAGAAAAATAAAATCAACGATAGTAATGAACATTAATGTACAACAATTTGTTGAGAATTTTCAGCAACATTTAAGCACAAACAAAAACAAGTTGAAGATGAAAAACACACCACCGAAGCGTCGGCAGACAAGCGGCTGAGCAAAAAAACGGACCAGCCTTATGGCCGCAGCTGATGGGCGAGTTGAAAAACCATTGAGAATTACAACAGCAAAAACACAGCAGCGGAAACATTAGAGACTCAGTGGGAGGAATCGCGATGTGTTGTGGCGGAAGCGCTGATGTACTCTCTACTTGTAAGGGCGCGGATGAGGTGCGCAATGTGACGGCCATTTAACATGCAAAATAAACGCAGAGTGATGGTGGGGCATATGCGTGCTGAAAGCGCGTGAGTGAGTGTGTGATTTGGCGTGCGCGTGTCAGGCAATTGAAGACAGGTGTTGAAATACGTTAGCCTACTTTTCAGCGCGCGGCAGACGCTCGGAAGCGAAAAGGCAAATAAGAGAAGCAGATTAAATGCATTTGTGATTTGAAATTCGTATAATAAATAAGTAACAGTAAAGGGGAGGTATGCTAAATTATGTTGAAGCACAGTGATTGGAAGCGCGTAGAAATTGTGGGAAGAAAATTTTGTACCCAACAACTTTTATTATTAAGTTTTATTTTGCTTTAAGCTTTAGAGATTGTTTAAGAGGAAGACTAAGTAAACCAAAGAAATGTGGAGATGATAGACAGAGTTTACTTTCATATCTTAACTGTACTTTGAAGCATTACTCAAAGGTTTGTATGATTCTAACCCACTTTAGGGGGGAGCCTGATTCGGAAGCTTCTCGAATAATGACAGCCAAATAATTTGAGAAAGTTTAGTGAAGACTAGAACCTGAAAGCCCTTTATGTTGAACTGAAACCAAAAATATTTATATTGACTATAAGTCTAAGGGCAAAAATATATAAATCTAATGTTACTTAATGTTATAATAAAAAAATAACTAAATTTAAGAAAAAAAAAACAAATCAAAACCCTAAACTCTGAGAGAAAATACAATGGGACACTAGTATTGGCCACCTGCCAAGAAGCTCATATAAAAGCTCATGCAACATAGCCACCGCTTAGATACATAGCACCACGTGACAATTTGATGCGTAATATCAAGCGAACAGCGAAATGTCAACAAGTCAATGGCAACGACTTTGTTTTCAGACGTAAAATTTTGCTCTCTGCCAAAATGGAAGTGTTCGGAGGAAATAAATTGAAAAGGACAAGGTTGAGACCATTGACAGTTATTGTGAAAACTTTAATATACACTTATTCTAAGTGCATATTTGCTACTGCATATAGACTTTGCGTAGAATTTTAATTACCGACATACCCTAAGTGGATTGTGACTCCAATTAAAATTTAGTGAGAACACAAAACATTTTTTATAAACATACATATGAACGCGTACAAACTAAGAAAAAAGTAAATAATAGTCGAATAATATATACTCTGCACTTTGTAAAAATTGAAGACGTTGAGCAAAATGGACTTAAGAGCTTATGTCTTCTGCTGTGTTCAAAAAATATTTATCATTCGTCAAACGTTGGGTTGTAACAAATCAAAGAACGGACTCTCTCCATTTACGCACGTGTATTTTCGTTTCGCTCTTTTCTTCGAGAGGAAAATCATTATATTTATAATAATATAGAATTGTCTATGGTCATATTTGACTCTTGGACCATCCACAATAGTAAAACTTGTATAAAATATGTTAAGCAAAAATTTTTTAGCTTTGAGTAAAGTGATTATACTACAATGTGATGACGTATCCTTGTAGTCAATTGTGTCAAATGCAGTTCGCTATTTTCGCTGTTGCTCTCACAAGCACTCTTAGCGAACAGAAACTGGCGAATCGATGAAGTCTAGTGTGTTCTAAATAATTCGAATGAGAAGTACTGTTTAAATTTTCCTTCATATAGCATACGTTGCCTGACAGTGTACATTGAATCATTGTATGAGTATTGGGCTTACAGGTAAGGAACTGCAACCTTTCCACGAGTTTTAAGACATTACTGCAAATTTTCTGTTACATTTAAGAAAGTGTAAAAAGTAATCAGCATCTTCTATATTAAATGGTTTGGTATTGTTTATATTTAATTTTTTTTTAACTAAATAGTAGACTAGCGAGAAAAATTTTAAAATTACCCATATTTGAAGCAAAATATGGATTTTCGCATTTTATAGCATTTTTCTAATTACAGTAGTTGTATAGTGTCTTCTCCTGAGTGCGGCGCTTGGGTTAAGAACATTATGGCGAAGAAGTCTTCCAACTTGACATATTGTGATGAAAACCGATCTACTCTTGATATTGCTGCCTTAGTTCCGTGAGGGCTTTCAAGCACTTTCTGCCTGTTTGGTGATTTGTTATAAACTTCTCTAGACATTATAACTTAAAACCCGTCAATTCAGTTTAAATGGCTTGGATCAATTTATAATGGCATTCACCCTCCCAGAACCGAACTGAAATAATATCGGTGTATTTCATGAAAGGAGTAGGTGGGAAAATAGTCAATTTTTTTTTTAAAAACGTCCCGAAATCGACAGTTTAACAAAATCATAGCAATAACTACTCTACGAATGTATATTCATAGCGTTATGATTGAAATTATATTCGAATTATTATTATTATTATTTTATTTTATTTTCTTTTTTTGTTGTTGTTTGATAACTTGCCGTGTACAAGGGATGTTTTTTGGTTGTTGGCTCAACACGTTCNTTTTTGTAGGCCCACAAACCAGTTTAAAAAGATAGTTTCTAATTAATGTCAAGATCGGAAATAAAAAATAAAATTTAATTTTTAATGCAAAATTTATGAAGTCATAGTTTCGCAACCCTGATTTTCAGGAGATTTTTTTGTTTTGCCTTTTTTATAATTTTAAAACGATTTCATCACATCTTAAATAATGACAATTTTGTCAGCTAAATTTTTTAACCGACAGTAGAATTTGTCAAGAAATGAATACAATCAGAACACCTCTATGAAACAAGACAACTGTAAGGCTGTCAACTTGTCACTGTCATATCAAGACATTTTGCAGGAAATTATTTTTGTGCAAAGCCATGAAATAAAAGGTAATTTTTTTAATCTTTGCGCGGATGTTTCTAGGATTAATTTTGGCTAGGAGGAAGATAAAGATTTTATCACCTCAAAGAGTTGCAGTGACGCTCTACAGGTAGACGTATAAATATGTAAACATGTCAGGTTTAATTTCGCGTTCATACAACCAAATGTATATATTATAGAAATCACTTTAACTGAACTCCAAACCGGTTCTGTTATTCCAGGGCACTAGTTCAAAAGTTACATGAACTCAATTTTAAGTCGACGTTTTATTGACCGGAGAGTAGGCAACGCACAAGTGTTTTATAGAAACCGCGACATAAAATATATACATACATACATATGTTAGTTATACTTGTAGTGATTCATATATTTTATCCGACTAATGCAGCAGAGGTTTGTGGTTCGCAGTACAGTCGCAGTTCACTTTTAGACTGGAAGTGTTTTCCACATACGCAATTGAGTAACTGCGACCTCAAGAGAAATTTTATAACACTCAATTGTATTCACTTTAACTGCAGTTAAAGTTTAGTTCATCCATATTATATATTTAAAATAACGGAAGGACAAAGTAATGTAGACCATACCGAACAATGCACGTTTTGTTAACCAAAATACTTAAAGGACGAATTTGGTTAGAAGAATCGTTTTAAAAAATATTTATTTATACATTTCTGTAATTTTCGATCAAGGCCACTGACAAACAGTTACAAAATTTTATTAAATAATTTTCACCAGCTGCAATATATTTCTACCGTGCCAACCTGCTTGCATATAATATACAATTTATATATACATATCATATATCACCATGTATGGGTTATTAGTACATTTTTGTCACACTGTTTGTACATTTTTACACTGGTTTGGCGATTGTTTGTCCTTATTTGTATTATACTATATGCCACGCATTATTCTAAAGAACATAGTGAAGCTCTGTGGCCCGGATTCACATATGCGCCTCCGCAGTTATATCTGTATAAATGGATTTATGTGAATTGTATATGTTTATCTATGTATACAAGTGTTTGTGAATATGCGCACACATATGCATTTTGAATGCTTTTGCGTTTTGCATTCATTGTGCACTTGCTTGCTGGCATTTATCATCGCTGTTGCCTACTTTTAGGGTCACACCAATAATTCATTGTATGACTGGCACTAAAAAGCGTTTTTACTGATTTTCCGCCATTCAACTGTTCAAAAGGCAACAACAGAAACATTTTATTATGCTTATAGTTTTTTTCGATCTTCCCATGTAGCATTGTTGAGCAATATTTGTGTTGAGCTGGCGATTTTTCCGCTACACAATTTTAAACTTTTAAAGCTTCATATATGTTTCATCCAATGTCTATGAGTACATTTATTCAAGCTTTCATCGACGACAACATATTTACGTATATTAACAGGGTTCCACGTTCACACATAGTTATCTTTGTAAGTGCCTTACACAATACTGTGTTTTTTTTTTTTTTGTTTTTGCTCAATAAATCCATTTCACTCGATAATGTATTTTAATTCATTCATTGCATTCTCCTTTAAAGTGCAACAATTAAGAAAAACCTAGTATCTTTATAAATATGTTTTATGAAACGGGGGCACAGATTAACTTACTTGTGTCTATGTTATTGTATAGTATTAATATTAATAATTCACATGCTATGTTTAGTAAAAAGCTGTGCTTCTTTTTAAATATTTTCTGTAAGGTAATGTGTGTTTCAAATTAAATTGTAAACAAATATTGTGGTACTTTATTTGCGTGATAGTTTTATATAGTATGTCATAAAGAAATTAATTTTTTTTTAATCCGAGGCGACTTTCCCCATCCTTAGGATATTTCTACGATTTTTCGTAATTTGACCAATGGTAGGCAATCGACACTCAAAGCAGGGGTAAAACCATTTTTATCTATATAAATACCATAACCAAGCCGTTGTAGCAGGCAAAGATGAGCCGATGAACCGCACAGTAGCTGCCTACTCATCCAAGCGGATAACGGCGAAATCAAGTTAATTTCAGATGAGAAAATTTCGACCATATATCATGGAGGCTTCAGCCAGCAGCCGTACTCCATCAACTTTTCAAATATCATTTTTTGATAGAACACGGAGCACACATTAAATTATATGCGAGCTAAGAAATCCCGATTAGAGTGTATATAGGTATTGGGGTTCTTTGTAGAACGGATTCAAAATAAAAGAAGTCTATTAACTCCATCGATTAGTTAAATTTAATAAGTTTGCCGTAATTGGAAAGTTTAGCTAAGAGTATATACCCAGTGGTTTATCACGAGACTATGGGAATTGCTATTAACAAGATCTACATATATATTAGGTTGTCAAAAAAGTCTTGCGGTATTTTCGCTGGTTGGCGCTGAGAGCGCGTAGTGCTAGTTTTATTCGTCGCATCGGGTCATGCTTTACCTTTTTGGAAAGCTCACGCGCTAACACGTGTTTGATTGATTGTCGTTTCTTTTAAGTCGTTCGTGAGTTATAGCAAACATGAAGCAAAATAAATAGAAAATACGGCATATTTTACAGTACTACTACGATAAAGGCAAAAATGCATCTCAAGCCGCCAATAAAATTTGTGCAGTTTATGGACCCGATACAGTTTCCATTTCCACCGCACAACGATAGTTTCAACGTTTTCGTTCTGGTGTAGAGGTGTTCCGGAAGGCCTGTCGTCGAACATTGCGATAAAATCGCTGAATTGGTCGAAAGAGACCAGCATAGTAGCAGCCGTAGCATGGGTCAAGAGCTGGGCATGAGTCAACAAAAAAAATTTTATGAACGATTGAAAATTCAATAAAAATAGAACAAGAAATACCGCAAGAAATACCGAAGGAAATACCGAAAGACTTTTTTGACAACCTATTATTTGAACTAAATAAATCGTAAGCAGCAAAGTGGCATTCGATTGTCTAATTCAATTTGGTACCCGTTAGCAATCTGTTTCATGTCGATGAGTCAGCTTATGCACTTGATTACAATGTCCAAATTTCAGAGTCCTTAAAACATAACAGTTACGAAATATCGGTCTAATACGGTTACTACTTTTGGGGACTCTGAATTACTTATACGATCTTACCACCATATTAATAACAAAATATAATGGCCTTTTTAATAACGACCAAAAGACCTTTCGTCATTGTTCCATTAATCCTAAATAAAATTATTGACAGCGATCCATCATCAGCAGGATGAAGTCTATATATATTTCTGAATTAAAAGTCGTGCCTGCTGTTTTACCTTTTTAGTAAAAATAATTAAAATATTTATACTAAAAAGCCTATAAAAGTTTGCTCTCAAAATAACGATGAAATGGGTATTTATTTCCGTCTGTCTGTTACAGCGCCATGACACTTTGGTCCTAACAACTCGTTGGTATACCGCAACCAACATCAAGTGGTCAATAAATGCCGCTCTTCCCTCCTTTAGTAAGTGGCTTGTGATTGTACAACGAACTATCTGTTGCAATAACAGGAATTTGGCGCCTTTACGGCCGCCATTTTTATTTGTTCTGGTATTGCACTTTTGTTGTTACATGCATTCTGGCAGCGTTCGCTTTGATAGCTCATACTATGTAGTATCAGTATTTATGCGCTCTATACCAGCGTGGTGTTCGTTCATTGCGTTATTTATTTTGCACAGCAAAGTTTGCGCTGCCGCCATTCGTGTATTTTGCCACTGAATATTTAGTTGAAAAGCGCAATAAATTCAAGTTGAATTTCCTTGTGGCATTTGTTTGCATTTCGCTGTAGTAAAAACAACATCAAAAACATACAACTAAAGAAGCAGAGAAAATAAAAAGAAGTATGAAGAAAAATATTGCAACCACTGAATATGTTGCATGCCACTG
Source organism: Bactrocera latifrons (assembly GCF_001853355.1). NCBI lineage: Eukaryota > Metazoa > Arthropoda > Insecta > Diptera > Tephritidae > Bactrocera > Bactrocera latifrons. The sequence goes on along the minus strand of NW_017537379.1, from coordinate 512,684 downwards.
AGTTGTTGTAATTCTAGCAAATAGAAAATAGCTGCGGAACAGAGTCGAGAGCCAAGTACATAAATAACGCAAACATTTTGAAATATCAAATATTCTGTGGCTTGGAATATGGAGAAAATTTGATATTTAACGCGTCGACTATGGCATCTGCGAGCGAGTACAAAGGCGCATTTAGATTTATGTGCAAAGTGATTTTTTTCGCCGCAGAATTGTTTTTAAACTGTTTCTTCAGTTAACACTTAGCTTCATATATTTAAACCTAAATACATATGTACTTATATAAAAGCACTAAAGAATTGCAAAGGCCACAGCACATTTCACACCTTTTGTTTTATTGAATATTTCAGAAAAATTGTGCGATGATTAATAGATTCGAAAATTTGTCGGTATTTAAAATGTAGTGTTTGTATAAACTTATACATCATTTGTGAAGGGCTTTATTGATAAGCTCTCTGTTAACATTCCTTAGCTCTTGTTAGCATTCCGTTAATATTATATTACAAGATGGGGTATGGTCATACTTCTGAGTAAACAGTCACAGTCACTGGGCTCTACCCAATTCCTACTCTTGCGTCCTCTCCGTGCCGTGGCACCCAAACATGTAGCCTGGGTTACGTCTAAACGAGACGAAGCATCAGTGGAGCCACTCCGATATACTCGGTTTACGGTTTCGCTGAAATCTGAATTCTAATTTCAATCTCTGTTTACCAGAGGTGCGGCAAGGAGCAGGCACGTCTTTAAATAAGCGGCACGCTATATAAATGTGTAGAAAACTTTATACTATCTACCTTCGGGACCCAACACAGTCAATGAATAATAAATAACAATTTTGGATAGAAGACCCCACTTTTGATTAAAACCGCAGCAAATGTAATGATTGAACACTTCTCCATCATCGGAGGCGGTGAACCCGATTCTCCAATCGATGACTATGGAAAGGTTGTGTCATTGCCCGTCTATGATGAAGTTCGAATAGCAATTACCCGCCTAAAACATCACAAAATTGTAGGGATCCTAAGATTACCGGCCGTGTAAACTGGAGTTGAGCACTATCAAAAGCTCTGCCAGGTTTCAGACTATCGTACTCCTGGAGAAAATATTTTGAACTGCAGATCTGAATAGAGAAGGTGCAATCTTCTTCAAGAGTGTATGACTGCTGGCGTACGCCATAGATATTGATAGCCTCAGCAACCGTGGCCTTAGTTATGTTTTCTTCGTACTGAATAAGGAAGCGAAGCATGTGGGTCTGGTTGTGCACGAAGACAAGACGGAATATATCGTGTCATCAAGCGAATTATCATTCGCGACTTGGCTCGTACGTCATTTTAAAATTTTTCCACCAAAAACAATGCCAGCCTTGAAATCCCACACAGAACCTTCCTTGCAAATTGGTGCTATTTGTGACTAAGTAAGGAATTGAAAAGCAAAGTCCTCGTCGAAGAAAGACCAAACTCTACAAGACCCTCATCACTCCGGTCTTGCTATGTAATGCGGAGGCATGACCAATGACATCATCTGATGCGTCGGCTTTAGGAGCATTCGAGAGAAAGGTTTTGCGGACCATTTATGGTCCTTAAGCGAATACCGCAGTCAATGGAATAATGAGCTATCTCTCACGACGACATTGACATACTCAGCGAATCAAGAGACAGTGCCTACTCTGGTTAAGTCATGCAGTCCGGAAAAAATAAGAAAAATGCAAAAGTTTCTAACAAATTATTTTCCGGGCACTACTTAGAGAATGGGAATATGTTTTAACCTTCCTATACTCTAAATATAATAAATATAAATACTAAATATTTTTTTTTTTCCAAGAACTTTGACAGCTCGCGCGTTCTGCTAGCTGCATGATATGGGGCTCGCCTTAGGTTATAGCAGAACCAGTGATAAACGCTACTGCCTTCCTTCCTTTTCCTTCCTAACACGTCCAGTCGTGCGAGCAGGACGTGTAGACCTACTACGGTCTGATCGCCGACGCGGGTAATAGCACAAACAGCGAAAAACGTAAACCCGTGGCCCATGCGAGCTGATGCGACATATTCTATGGGCGCGCAATGCAAGTGAACAGTGAAAAACGCTACTCCCCTCTCGCTTTGACGTGGGATGCCGTGGGAATTCATGGCATTTTGGGTTTTGCCATAAAAATGTGTCAGCTGATTACTCCCTCACAATGCAGGGTTGCCAATATCGATATCTTCTTCTTGATTGGCTTAGACACCGCTTACGCGATTATAGCCGAGTTAACAACAGCGCGCCAGTCCTTTCGTCTTTTCGACGACCAATATCGATATACTGTAGTAATTATCACCTTTTATAATTCAATCTGTTCAATATGTTTGAAATTTTCTTAAAATAACTCAAAATTGTAGTCGAATGCTATTATTTATAAATATATAAAATATTTCTAATAGTTTGTTTTCAGTTTTGATATTTTATATTATAAAAAATTGTAATTGAAAACATAGATGTGTACAAAATATATATTATATATGCGTATTGAGCAATGGCAACATAGTGCAAATGAAAACAAACAAAGATGATTGAATTCTGCGTTTTTGCCACGGGCTCAACTGTTCACACATTTGCTCGCTAAGGAAGGCAGTAGCGTTTTTGACTGGTTCTGTTATTAGTATTCAGCTCTCAAGAAATGTAAAAACTTCATATAAAAAAACGCAATTACTTGAGAGCTGCATACCAACCTTAAGGAAGGAAAAGGAAGGAAGGGAGTAGCGTTTTTGGCTGTTCCTGCTATAAACGATCAACTTTTTACGTAAGGCATATTTGTTTTATTATGAGTAATTATCTGTTATTTATTTGATTTTATGTATTTGTTTGAATTGCATTTCATTTGTGTACAACTACTGTAACGATGTATGAAATTTTTGGGTTATAAACAATTAAAAAATTAATGATGAACGTATTCGATTGTTGCTGGAGGAGGAACGTTCAGACTCCAATTACGACGATGAATTTAATAGCGAAGTTGAAAATGGTATTCCTCCCCAAGAAGAAACACGTGATTTTGAGGATAAAATTCAGTCTTCTGACAGAGAGGGTGATTCTCAATCAGAAAGTAATGAAATTAACGGGCGTATGCGGAGCAATAAAACTCCTGGATCAGGTCAGGCGCCGTATGCGAAATCTCGCGACACAACTTCCAGGTTCTAAGGGTGAAGCTAGAAATACGAAAGACGCGCTAGAAATGTGGAACAAATAATAAAATAAACAGGCTAAATTTTCACGAGAAAGGGATTGCGTGGAAACCGATCCAATAGAAATTGAAACGTTWTTGGATCTCTTACTCTTTACAGGAGTAAGAATAGTCGACTAAATGGCAAAGATTTATTCAAAACTGGCGGGTTTTCCCAGGAAATATTTCGGCTAGCTATGAGCTGGAATAGATTCTATTTAATACTACAGTGTCTCCGGTTTGATGATAAGGATACTCGTGTAGAAGGCGCAGCAGTGGATAAACTTGCTACCATCGGAGAGTTGTTTGAAGAGGTCGTAGAATCTTTCAAAAAACATTACAGTGTGTTACAGTTTGTAACAATCGACGAAAAGCTGGAAGCTTTTAGAGGTCACTGCGTTTCTAGGCAATATATCCCATCGAGGCCTAGCAAATATGGAATTAAAATTTACGCTTTGACAGACGCTAAAATGTTTTATACGCAAAAGATGGATGTATATATAGGAAAACAACCTGAAGGTCCCTATAAAATTGTTAACTCGGCTTAAGAACTAGTTTCACGTCTGAGTGAATGTATTCGAAACGCTGCACTAAGGGGTATTTGATGCAAAAACCCGGTCATAAGTGGTTTTACTAAACTTCGCCAAATGGTATTTACGCCGCATGTTTTACGATTTACAATAACCGCTCCAACCTGCGCACCCCTCCCCCGCCCGCTTTTTATCTCGCTCTCGCCACGGATCCACTCGAAACCCAATCATTGAGTGTAACGCGTGTCGCTGTTCTCGGCGTTCTCGATTATTTACATAATTTCCCTGGGTTGATACGGCTGCGTGTGGAGATTTACTTGGAAATTCTTTATTGAATATGGAAGTAAAAAGTATGTACTTATGATTRAGACGTATAACAGTAAATTTATTCTTAAATTTAAGCATTTAAACTGATGTTGTTAATTGCCTTTGCAAGAATGTAGTATTTGTACAAAAAAAGTATAACATTATTGTTTTTGATTATTTGTCGGAATTTSTCGCGCCAGAATTCTGCTACGGAAATGTAATTTCGACCTTCTTCTATCAAAAACAGAAGTAAAATTGTCCCCCAACCCACCCCATTTTTATAGGTTTTTTTTTTTTAAGTGCACGGTGTAATTCAATACAAAATAGGACGTTATAAGGTTTTTTTTTCACAGATTCTGCAGCAATGGTGAAAAATATCACCCGAATGGAATTATACGATATTATAAAAGAGTACAAAGAAAAAAAAATGGACGAAAAATTCACCTTTCTGGAAGATAGAATTGCTCAGTTGACGTCATGAAATGTTTTATCTCGTTCTTTGAGGCATTTCTAGACAGATTTTAAACAAAAATGGTCAGCAGCTCGTAACACTCATGAGAGGTTCGTAAAAAATAACGTAGAATGGCTAAGAACATCATTAGAACTTCCTTCGTGGTCGCACAAGCCTGGTCGCTCAGTCAAAGAGGGTAATTTCACAAGAAGTCAGTGGAATTTATTACAAGGCGGACGTTAAACTATATATCCTTGCTACTGTTTGCTGCAAAAGCCAAAAAAAGGTGCTTACCCGGAGGAAGATAAAATAACGGTTAGAGCTCGATTGTTCCAGTGAGGTTGGTTGTTACCTTCAATGGTGAAACAACAAAAACCATTTGGCAAAACCCTACCCCTTCTTCGGTGTGATTCTRCAGGCCTATTAGAGCTCAATTTACTYACGAAACAAAAGATGTAAYAAAACATGAAATAGAATGCATCGAAAATCAAGCCAGAGATCTGGAAGATACAAGAGATAGTGAAACATCACCGCACATCATTCATAAAATATTACTGACAATGGTAGACGGGAAAGTTTTTAACGCTGCAACGGATACAACCCTTACTATGCGATGTTATGTATACGGTTAGACTTCAAAAGTTTTTAATAAATTAAAAAAAGGTGTCATAAATCAAGAGGCTTTAAAGTTTGGCCTCTCAGTACTCCACGCCCGAATACGGTTTTTTGAGTTGTTGTTGACAAAAAGATTATTAAGGAAACAAAAGAGACAAAACAAAAATGTTTTAAAGATGAAATGGGTCTACTGGTTGATGTTCCTAAACCTGGTTTTGGAAACAGTAATGACGGGAATACATCTAGGAGATTTTTCGAAAATGCAGAATGCTCTTCTCGCATCACCGGCATCAACATCGAAGTAATCAAAAGATTTAAAGTTATTCTTGAAATAATATCAAGTGGTCATGAGATTGATCCTGAAAAATTCGATGATTATGCCCAAGACACGGCAAAATTGTATGTGGAAATGTACRRTTGGTATCCAATGTCGCCAACTGTCCACAAAATCCTGATACACGGAGCGCAGGTGCTGCAAGAGGCAATTCTTCCAATTGGACAATTATCCGAGGAGGCTGCTCAGGCCCGAAATAAACATATCAGAAAATATCGGGTAGATTTTGCCCGAAAGTTTTCGAGGATCGAGTATAACAGAGATGTTTTGAACAGATTGCTTTTAACATCCGATCCACTTATCAGCTGCAATCGTCCAAAGAATAACAAGAAAGTCGTGCCATTTTCCTAGGAAGCAAAATCAATTTTCACTGCAGCAACACCTAATCTCAATAGGTCAGACGAGAATACTGTCGAGGAAGAGGATTCTGATGTAATCAGCGAAGTAGATTATTCTGAAGCCGATTAATTTTTTTTAAATTATATTATTTTATTTTCAGTTATTTTTTTCTATTCTAATCATGTATTTTTATTAATAAATGCTATATATTGATTCAATATTGTTTTTTATTATATTTAAAGATAATATAGGTCCCTAAACAATTATGACCGGTCTTTTGCATCAAATACCCCTTAGTGCGCTGGTCGTAAAATCACATGTGATAATTTTTTCACAAGCATACCGCTGTTGGATAAGCTCGATCACGAACATAAGTTGAGCCTGATTGGAACTGCGAAAAAATAAAAAAAGGGCAACTCAAAAAAAAAAAAAAAAACAAGTAAGGAAGGGTTAAGTTCGGGTGTCACCGAACATTTTATACTCTCGCATGATTTGGTACATGTCATCAGGGTATTAAGAAAATATTATATACCGAATTTCTTTGAAATCGGTAGAGTACTTCCTGAGATATGGTTTTTGGTCCATAAGTGGGCGCCACGCCCATTTTCAATCTTTAAAAAAAGCCTGGATGCAGCTTCCTTCTGACATTTCTTCCGTAAAATTTAGTGTTTCTGACGTTTTCTGTTAGTCGGTTAACGCACTTTTAGCGATTTTCAACATAACCTTTGTATTTGAGGTGGGCGTGGTTATTATCCGATTTCTTCCATTTTTGAACTGTATATGGAAATACCTTAAAGAAACGACTCTATACAGTTTGGTTGACATATCTATAGTAGTTTTCGAGATATGTACAAAAAACTTAGTAGGGGTGGGGCCACACCCACTTTAGGTGGTCGAAGATGCGCCACGCTCTGGAAGGCCTGTCGTCAAAAATTGCGATAAAATCGCTGAATTGGTCGAAAGAGACCGGTATAGTAGCAGCCTTAGCATCGGTCAAGAGCTGGGCATGAGTCATAAAAAAAATTTTATGAACAATTGAAAATTGAAACAAAATTCAATAAAAAATACCGCAAGACTTTTTTGACAACCTATTATCTTATGAATAATGCCAACAAGAAGATTAGCCGCAGAACGTTTTTGGAAACACTGTTTTACGACTTGCTAAATTCTCACCTCAGGCGACGAGCTCTCACTCTTTCTCTGCCAAGGACGCTGAGGTTAAGACTTATTGAAATATGCAAATTAGATGGCCCTGAATCTGCAGCTGCATCTAACAACAATAAATTTGGCCGATGTGGATATTGAGCATCAAAGAAAAATGGAAAAACGCGGTACAACTGCGCTGCTTGGGCAAAATATTTTTCTTTGAAAACTTTAATATTTAACCAAATTTATGTTAAAATGGTCTCAAGATATGTGATTTTTAAAAAGTAAAAGATATTTTTTGTTTGTTTTCCCTAGACTATAAGAAAAAATTTGTGACTTTTTTAGGCTGCTTTGGAAAGACTGATAGTCATTAAAGTAATAAATTATTTGTGCTAACACTTGATATTTTTTGTTTTATTTCATCCTATGGTTCCTATAAAAAATATACACGGTTTTATAGAAAAATAACCAGGCAACAGGAGTCAAAGTCACGGTCTGTCACACCGTGCGCGGGTATAGGTGTTAAAACATTTGGTGCGGGTAAAGGAAGGTTAAGCATAATCGGACCAATTTTTTCTTGTTACATTTTTTAAAGGTAATATAATAAAGTTTCGAAGTATTTTTCATGCGTTTTGAATCAGAAGGTATTATTATTATTATTTTTTTTTTTTTAGTAGTTTTATTCCAGAGTCTAAATTAAGGTAAGCTTCATTCTCTACATAATTTGGTTAACACTTTCATTAAATTGTGATTATATAAATGATGAAATCCTTTTAGATTTCTCTTATTTTCCTGGGGTAAAGTCGCCATCTACTTCATTAATAAAAAAGACACTTTTAATGTCTTAATATCATAAGAGGGACAAGATAGGCATATTTACGAATATAGTATAGCAATAGCCGCGATATTAAATTTATCATTATACATGAGAAAATAACTAAAACCTGGTCCTTTCAGCAGTTTAACTAAAACAAGAAAAAACTTTAAGTTCGGTTGCACCTAAAATAAATACCCTTCACAGCTGCATTTCTGTTAGCAACTATGTGTTCAGTTTGTATGGAAGCTTAGTAATCCGTTCTCAACAATTTATTTTTTGGAGATTACATTGTTGCCTTAGAAAATAACCTGTGCCAACTTTTGTGAAGATATATTGTCAAATGTGAAAGCTTTCCATATAAGAACTTGATTCCCATCGTTCAATTTGTATGGCAGCTATATGTTATAGTGGTCCGATATTGGCAGTTCCGACAAATGAGCAGCTTCGTGAAGAGAAAATGACGTTTGCAAAATTGCTGAACGATATTTTGAAACTGAAGGACTATTTCGTATAAATACAGGCAGACTAAATCGACTCAGCGAGACATACTGATCATATACATATATATATACTTTATAGGGTCTCCGACGCTTCTTTCTGGGTGTTACAAACTTCGTGAAAAACTTAATATACCCTGTTCAGGGTATAAATATCATGCTAAGCCCTTCACTACGACTGGTGAGTGCAGATTTAGAAATTGGAACCCAGAATCCCATGATAAATACCCTGTGCGTTCTAAGCGTCTACCTGTATAATTCAGGATATGATAATCTCTTGAACAGTAGGGTTCACATTTAATAAATGATTTATTCAAATAAAAGACGAGTAGTGTTTTTTCTTTCGAGAAAAATATCGCCTCATTATATGACACCACTTTATATATATGTATGTAAATGCTCCATTCCATCTATTAAAGATGTTGATATGACAAAAGAATACTATAATGTCATCCAACTCATTCGTAATTTTCGGTATTGATAAATACTATTTGCTGGGCAACTCTCGTCCTTAGATTTTGAAAAACATAGGAAATGTTGCACTTGTCAAACGTGACAAACGAACATGCAATAAATCGAAGAAAACAATACGTATCTTTGACAGTCCGAGCCAGGGCAAAATAAACGCAAATTTTTTGTAAGAAAGGTATGCGCTCTAAGTAATTAGTTTTATTTTTAAGAATGTGTATGTCTTTTTTATAGTAAGAAAAATAGTTTACACAGTTTGTCGAAATTTAGATATATTAAAATAAACCAAATGCCTTGCAATGTGAAAGTACGCCAAGGTTGATAAAACAAGTAATTGAGGATAGGTTGACTAAAGGGTAATACTGCAGAAAACTGGAAGGTAATTTTTACCCTTTCCCTTCGCTATATTTGTTAAATAAGCTATGCCATATTTTATTTAAGAAAAGTTAAAGATAATTAACTACTAACGGATGATCCAAGTAGAGATGTTTTATTCGCCGCGTGAGTCGTGTCAAGGTGACATGTTATTTTAATACCCTGATTAGGGTATATTAAGTTTGTCACGAAGTTTGTAACACCCAGAAGGAAGGGTCGGAGACCCTATAAAGTTTATATATAAAAGATCAAAGCCATTTTCGTCTGTCTGTATTTATACAAACTAGTGCCTCAGTTTTTAAGATATCGTTTTGAAATTTTGCAAACGTCATTTTCTCTTCAAGAAGGTGCTCATTTGTTGGAACTGCCGATATCGGACCACTATAACATATAGCTGCCATACAAACTGAACGATCGAAATTAAATGCCTTCATGGAAAACTTCCTCATTTGAAGATATATCTTCACGAAATTTGGAATGAGTTATTTTTATAGAAATAATGTAATATCAGTAGAAATTAATCAGATCGGCTCACTATAGCATACAGCTGCCATACAAAGCGAACGATAGGAATCAAGGGCCTGTATGGAAACTTTGGCATTTGACGTGATATCTTCACGAAATTTGGCATGGATTATTGCTTAAGGTAACAATATAATCTCCATAAAAATTGTTCAGATCGGATTACTATAGCATATAGATTCGATACAAACTGAACACATAGTTACTAAGAGAAATGCACCTGTGAAGGGTATTTAGCTTCGGTGCAACCGAAGTTAACATTTCTTTTTTGTTTTTAATTATTAGACCTGAACAACGTTAACAAATCGGTTAACATTATTACGCAAATTCACGTTAAAGAATGTGTTTTGCGCAATACGCTCAGCTTATGGTCAAAATTATCAGGCTACTGTGTGTACTATTCGCAAAACCGTCACCTATATTGAGACCAGCATTCATTATTGAATAAAACTGGACGGAATAGACCACGTCCAGCGGTATGGAACGACTTCGCGCATTTTATGTCGAGATCTTGAATTGGAAGAGATAATCTAATAAAAGTAAATGCCAAACAATGTTCTTTCGAGTGATAACAAATATTATTTTTCCCTTAAGAATTAGGGAACCTCGAAAAGGATCTCCCTTTACATTTATTTTTTCGTGAAGACAGCTAATTAATTAATTAAACTCACACTTTCGGTTTTTCGGGTAACTAAAGGGCACAAGGGTTGGTTATTTAGCCATCATCTGAGTATGTTTGTATGTGTTTGTCTCATAATAAATGTAAATACAAATAGACATTGATGTGTTGAGACCTTCAAAGTACGTGCTCCGCAAATGTCGCATAATTAAAATGCAATAATTCACTACAAACTGTCAGGTCACCTCAGTTTATTTCAGTTCATTGGGTCGTTCATTGGGTTTGTCGGTTAGGCGATTGGCGTGGTATTCCCCATTCGACACTTGCAAGCGGCGTGCCACACAATTGCTGCCACTTTGTGGCAAATCCTTTCTGTTAGCCAACACCTTTGTGTTGACAGTTGCCACAGCCCAGTAGCAATGCACAAACCTATACAAATACATACGTTTGTATTACAATAAATTTGCACACACGACCGCGAACTCGTGTTGGTGATATTGACGCTGGCCACCGATAGTGGAATCGGTTGCGGCGGTGGCGGTGGTGGAGGCATTGGCTTTGCGGTCGCGTACGTGACAGGAAATTTTGTTTATTTATTGTTATTACTCTTATTTACGCCGTACACACACACATACTTCCACAATTGTATGCATGTACATCCACCAGCGCACCTGGTTGCATGTGTGTCTGCAAATGTGTCATCATAGCCACTCTATCAACGCTAACATTGCGGTCGCCGTAAACACGTATGACACACACCCACCCACACACATATACCGTACATGTATTCACTTACACCTTTGCACCAGGATTAGTACGCAGGGCCGTGAGTTTGATTGTGTGAGTGCTCATTATAGGTGTTGAGAGGTGCGGTCGTGCGTCAGTTTTGGTGTGGCGTCGTGTGAGACATGGCTTCGCTGAATATGTTAATTGGCAAAGTTAAAAGGATAATGCCTTTCATCAAAATGCGATGAGCAACAGCGGTACATGTATGCGTGTGCGACTGTTCGCCTGTTCGCGGCTGAAGAGAAAATAATATATTCTTTTAGAAATTAGCGAATATGTCGAGCCACACACGCAAGTCAAATCAGTGTATAAATAATGAGTAAATAGCGCTGAGCTTAGCAGCGAACAAATTGTAGACGTGTCTTCATTAAGGCGCTTAGCTTATCCACGGCCGGCTTTATGTATGAATAATGTTGTTATTTCGCTCTGGTGAAATATATGTATGGGATTATTAATGACAAATGAATGGCATAGGAAATAATATTTGGTAAATTTGGTTTATTCCGCAAAAAAGCTTTCGGGATCAAATAAATGAACAGAATCGAGGCATATGCACCCTTCCTTTGGATCATTAGTAGATGACCTTAGAAGAGAACAATCAAGGAAGGCTTCAGTTTTATACTCTTGCAACTTGGAAGGATCAAAGTCGGAGAAAATTATTTTCGAATTTCAATAATAAATCTGATAGGCTGAGCGATATTCGGCCACATATTTGATATCTAGTCCGAAAAGTTTTTCGGTAAGTGAAAGCATTAGATACAACTTAAGTTCGTGTAATTCGCCCATTTTTGCACTAGAATGAAGGAATGTCAAGAGACTACTAACTACATATACTAATGTAGTTGAAATCGGTGCAGCAGATGCCGAGAAACGGATTTAAACTTAAATGTGGGCGGTGCGACGTATAATAAAGCCTTTTCTTACCATCTAGAATGTAAAATCGTATATATCTGATGCATTCATTTATAAATTTATTACGGTTTTAGTAGATTTCAACAAAACCATTATTTTTTATATGGGGAGTGGGCGGGGTTATAGTTCGAATTCACCCATTTTCAAAGGAATGATCAAAACATTTGATTTGAGTGAATAAGTTAATATAGCTTGATAGGTGTAGGTTATTAAAAATCGGGGCTACGCTCACTTTAAAACAAAATTTCATCCATGGACGTTCCTCTCGGATGTATTTGTATTGTATATAACAGCCTTGTATCTTATTATTTGGCTTAGCTATGGTACTTTTTATGTTTTCGATTAATGGCGATTTTTAGGCGTGGCACCTTTTCGATTCCGACCATCTGCAATACCAATACCATCTCCTTGGGTGCGAAGGAACAAGCAACTGTCAACTGTTATTTAATTTGTCGTTGGCATCGACACAAGAACGGACAGCCGGAGAGAGTCTATAAAAGTGTTGCTAAAGAATTCAAGATATTTTGCTCGACGAAAAGTGAAAGGATAACAATCACGTTTGGTATCTTACCAACTTATATCATAAGCCGTAGGCTCTCTTAGATTTAATATTTTTTCGAGATTTTGGAATTCAAATAAACCTTCTTCTTCTTGATTGGCGTAGCCACCGCTTACGCGATTATAGCTGAGTTAACAACCGCGCGCCAGTCGTTTCTTATTTTCGCTACGTGGCGCCAATTAGATATTCTAAGTGAAGCCAGGTCCTTCTTCACTTGGTCCTTCCAAAGGAGTGGAGGTCTTCCTCTTCCTCTGCTTCCCCCGGCGGGTACTGCATCGAATACTTTCAGAGCTGGAGTATTTTCGTCCATCCGGACAACATGACCCAGCCAGCGTAGCCGCTGTCTTTTAATTCGCTGAACTATGTCAATGTCGTCATATATCTCATACAGCTCATCGTCTTCCGTCTATCACAACATGATCGATCTGGTTGGTGATTTTTCGATCCGGAGACAGCCAGGTAGCTTTATGTATATTCTTATGCTGGAATCTAGTACTACAGATAACCATATTTCGGACCCCGGCGAAGTCGATCAGTCTCAACCCATTTGGAGATGTTTCCTCGTGAAGGCTGAATTTACCGACCGTAGTGCCAAAGATACCATCTTTGCCCACCCTGGCGTTAAAGTAGCCAAGCATGATTTCGACATCGTGGCGGGAGCAGCTCTCATAAGTGCTTTCCAAGCACTCATAAAAGGTATCTTTGGGCACATTGTCCTTCTATTCCGTCGGTTCGTGGGCTCAAATCAGCGATATGTTGAAAAACCTCGCTTTGATGCGTATTGTGGCTAGACGTTCATTCACCGGAGTGAAGGATAGTACGCGGCGACGGAGTCTCTCTCCCACCACGAATCCAACACCAAACTTGCGCTCCTTTATATGGCCACTGTAGTAAATGGCACAAGGACCTACTCGTCTCTGTCCTTGTCCCGTCCGCCGCATTTCTTGGACGGCGGTGATGTCAGCCTTTGTTGTTACGAGGACATCAACCAGCTGGGCAGCGGCACCTTCCCAATTAAGGAACCGGCCATTCCAGGTGCACGCCCTCAATTCGTAGTCCTTATTTCGTTTGCCATGGTCGTCATCAAAAGTGAGGTCTCTCATCCGAGGCTGTTGTTGCGTTTTCATTGGGGTGGTTTGTTTACGTGGCGGGTCCCAAACCCAGCTCAAAACCCTATGCAGTTAATGTTTCGCCTTCTCACTTTAGCTTTAGTAAATTATGTAGTATATGAGATAAAGTGTCCCAAGTGGTTTAGCCATTATCGTACAATATTCGGTTCTAAGCGATAAATATTAAACACAACTTTGGCGATTTTTCGTAATTCGTAAATTTTCGCAGGCTATTATAGCTTTTTTTTGGCCGATCTTACTAAATATTTATTTTGACTTAACAGAGCGAACCGTTTGCGACAGAATTCCTTACCAGTAATATTTGTTGGAAACTATAGTTTCATTTAATATGATTTACGACGGTAAATTCAAGTAAGATCACTCCGAGAGAAAAAAATTTATTTACTTTAAAAGGAGCGTTATCATTAATACAATTTGTTGACCAATCTTAATATATGAATAAAAATATGATCTGGTATTTTTTATAGCACTTCTTACGCACACCTCAAGTACACAGGTCGAACGTGGAATTATTCCACGAATGAAGAAATACCTTAATTAGAATTCCTAGCAATTGTAAATTTAATTAAGCTGAAAGCAAGCTCCCAACCCACGCGTTACATATGAGCGTAAAGAAAAAAGTTTCCCAGCAATTCAATTTCTGCTAATTATGCATAATTTTAGGCATGAGATATGTCAGTTACAGAAAAACATACACGCCGGCGCATAACTGAAGGGTGGCAGGCATTACTGACAAGCATCAAAATCAAATCGTCGATTTAATAAAGCTTTGCGCCAGAATATAGAACGAAAACGAAGATCCTTGTGAGAAATCTTTCATAATACTCTAAAAAAATGAAATTAAATTAAATAAAAGTAAAGTTCAAGGAAGTTTAAAAATAAAATTAAGAAATAAAATATCAAATGAAATAAATACAATAATATAACATCAAATTTAAAATATTAAAATAAAATATTTTTAAAGTAGCTTATGTCGTTTTCAAATAATTTATATCATTTCAGTTACTCTGAAGTACTTACTCCGGAGCAGAGATATCAAATTACAATGAAATAGATCGGAAAGTAGTATACCAATTTTTACTCGAAAAATATTATAAGAACTCGACCATATAAGTATCAGGATCGATCTATCCAATTCAACCACATCTGGTGAAATACATGCCTCTGACATTTTAATGTAAAAGTGTGAAAAAAGGGGTAAGCGGGATACAGCTACAGGGAAGTAGGCGTTTCCTCATAAAAGACAATTTTAAATTCCATTGGAAACTTTAACTTGACCAGTAAATATGTAGACCTAGTGCTCATGTTGACTTTTTACCGAAGATATCGGTAAAAATGTGAGATATGTAATTGAAATGTCTGAATCTTGAATCTTATTGTGATAGTATTATGTCCGTGTGTTAAATCTCTATTGAGTCGAGTCAATATAATCCCCAAATATAAAGTTTTTCGAGCTTCCGGGTGTCTTTATACCGAATTTGTCGGACAATATGTGGGTTGTCTTAATGAAATTTTTGTTTAGGTTTCTTATAACGGTATATTTATGGGCCTAAAATGGATAAAATTAGGCGAAAACTTGACCTAGCCCCCATATGATTAATATAAAGATTTTCGAACGCCCAGTGACTTTACCCTATATATATATTAATATTAGGTGATTGTATATGACGAACCTAGTGAAACCGTGAGAGCATTTATTAGCCTGTGGCCTGTTAATTGCATGCAATATTTTAAAAAATTGACAAAATAGTCCTAAAATAAGATCATCAAACTATCGTCAAGATTAACTGAACGTATAAATAAAGATTTATTATAGCTTTACATTAAGAATATGTAAAATTGGTCTACGAATTATCCGAATTCCCACATATAATTATTTTCATTACCCTAACATATCATTAGTAATATACGTATATAGAAAATTGCTTGGATTTCGGTCCTTTGGTTGACGCCTTGCACCTTAAGGTATTTCCCTGGCTTACATCCCGCAAGTTGCAAGAGTATAAAATATTCGGTCACACCCAAACATAGCCCTTCCATACATATTTATAATATTTTTCTATAGGGATGTACAAATTATACATCTTTGAGCATAAATATGTACTTCTACTTTTACTCTACATACTCTACATACTCTCCTCGTATGTTAGAGTCATTAAAGATTTATTTTTTTATGGTGTAGTATAATATAAAAAAAAGAAGTAAAAATTCGAATCGTCCTCTTTACACTTAATGGTTATCTTTCTCACTCTTCTCTGAGGTATAATGATTACAAGCATGCAAATTAATCACCAACAAATAAACGCCCGAAGAGATTCAAACACTTGGTGTGATGTATAGATTCAGTTATAAAAAAAAAATAAACCTTATGAGTGCGTAATTGACAGCAACTGATTGAATATGCAGCAGCCAAAGCCTTGTACATACATACATAGACACATGTGCACAAACAAAAAAATTGCAATGTTTACAAAATTTCTCTTCGTATTTCCTTATAGGTACATTGCAAGGAAGTACCACGTAATGTACAAAGATAAACACTGAAATCAAAGAGTTACTATACACGTTACTTTACAAATAATATGAACCACGGAGCTTAATAGTTACAAAGTATTTCACTCAAGTTTGGCAATAAAAGCACTGGTGCCATACTCAACCAAAACGGATGCACACCTGTCTAGTTGAGTAAATAAAATTTCAATGGGTTATATACAGTAGAATCCATTTGATTTGAGGAATGTCTACAGAAAATTTCATATCGTTCCGATGAGTATCTTCGAAGTTATTTGAAAAAGCGTTTCTGAGTGCTTGCAAGCGCATTCCAAACTTCAAACGCTTTTCTCTCAAAAAGGTGTTTTCAAAGTCAGTGACAAACATTACTCGAAAACGACAAAACCTATTAGGTTCAAGTTTAAACACGAGCTTTTTAAATATATTTTTTAGAAATTAATCGAAATGTTTTTAATATCGATAAATTCTTTTTTAAAAACAATTTAAAGCCAAAATTGTGGTCAAAATTGATTATTTTCGTTAGAAAACTGCCATTTTGTCAAAAAATCGTGCTTATATCTTTAACGGAATCAGTTTACTTTATTTATTTCTGAGGATTCAGTTCAGATTTATAGTGGTCACCGCAAACCGTTTTTTTTTTGTAAGAGAAGCTCCCAGAGATCAGCTGTAGTTCTTTTCCAAATAAATAGTTTTACTAATACTATCGAAAATACGGTTTTTTCGGCCTACTAACTGTATATGTATAACGCCCTAAATTCAATTTAATGCTGGTTATTTGTTTTGTTTATGATGAAAAATTTTTTTCCCTGTCATAGCTTTCTTTTTTGCAGCAACTCTCTGATACCATTCTGACTATTTTGCGGACTAGTTCACGTGTAGTCACGTGGTTCTAGTTACAAACTAATTTTTTTGAGTGTCTAGTTTTATGTTTTACTACCAGGTAATATAGTTCTTTGTGAAATTGCAAGTTGCAGTTGCTGATATATCATCAGCAGCGCAGATAATGAGCCATGCACGTAAGCCAAGCAGAAATCGCTAAAACGCCACTTAAGTGTGATTTCTTTTTAATCCGCGCTATTTACTTTGGCTCATGAGTTCTTGCATATCTTATATCTCAAGGAAAGCACAGGTGTGCTGTCACTTACTCAATGTCTGCTGCAGCTGTATTTTCACAACTTCATTTCGCTCCACCCTCACCACGAGCACTCAGCTTAACCCTTATGCGATCATGCGGGTACCCGGGTGTCCACCACAACACCTTTCTGCTGGTAATTCGGTGAAATAATTTTTTTTCGAACTGAGCTTCCGGATCTTTGCGATTTAACTTCCAACAAAGCTATTTCAGTATTCAAAAAAAAAAAAAAATATAATTTATGAAGTTGAAAAATATGTTTGAAATTAGGTAACTCGATTACCCACTATATGAAAGACAACGTAAATCATCTGTAAATGAGATTCAATACTGATAAATGTTTCAACTAGATAACTTGGGATATTAAATAAATAATTATATGAATTGGCAACATAGATTTATTAAATCTTCATTAATTATTCTGCACAATCAGGACATATTACTTTCGACATAGAGTGTTCATTGCACACAGGCCTTTTGCAAGTGGTACAACTTTTTCGAGTGTTTCTTCGCCTTTTTATTGTCAGTTCCTAAAAAACGTGTTCTTGTCTCAGTGACTTTTTCTACCAAAGCTGTCGAGTGGTTCAATTTCTTGTTCAGCAACAGTAAACGCATACATTTCTTGGACAGTTACCGCCACACTCTACTCTAAATAGGATTTTGTGCTTTATGATCTTTATAGACTTATAGAATAATAAAATCAACCAATTCAACTGAGATTATAGTCTTAAGCGAGTAGCAGTTTGTCGAATTTCAGTCTGCTTCTTACACCAGACAGTTTTCTCTTTCGCAACGTATTCATCGACATTTTCTATACCTGTTTATCTTCATATTCTGAGCTCTTATTATCTTTCCCGAGTAAATTATCCAGATATCCCTTCTTTTTAGAACGAGTCAATCGAAATTAGCAACCAATAAACACGATCTCATGATTAAAAAAGAAGATGTACGGTGAAAGCCGAAATTTTATTGGACAAAATTATGCTCCCCTTAAGAAATGATAACGTGATAGGTGATCTTCCCATACGAACTGTCAATTGTTCAAAGTGTTCGAAGTTGTTCGATTAATAGCTAATAATGTCGATTCTAACGAAAAACCGGTCTATGCTCGTCAACGCAGTGAACTTTCCGTGCTTTACACGACATTCCACTGTTCACTTCTCACTGACTCACATTTGCCAAGCTGTGCCACTGTGTACTCTGAAGTCACTGAAGTCACTGAAATGAGCCTATTCTTCAATATTACAACAACTGCAAACATTTCGTGCAGACGTGTAAAGGTGAAAACTGACCGTGTCAAACTCGCAGAGCGCGGGAAATCCTATCCCGATTTCCCTTCCAATAAAAAATGAAATGTGCGACAAGAGTCAAACACAGCTAAAACACTCGTTATTATATTCTCTTAAGAGAATTATTAAATTGTTTTTTTCAGAATTTCGTTCGCTTCCAAACTTTGAAAGTACTTTCTTATAGTGGTACCCGGGTAACGTGGGTTCTCATTAACGTGGCTAAAACTGGGTGCTCACCTAAGAGTTAAAGCACTTGTCACCAGGTTCACACGTGTTTTACACTTCGGTAATGATTGGCAGCAAGCATCTTGTCCGCACCGCTGGCCCCCCCAGTTGCCACTTACCCCCAGCCACTCGATGACGTGTTGATTTCATCATCTTAAAGCACTTTTCGCTTCCTTTCTCAAAGCTTCATTAACGTGTCTATCCATGTAATCAGTAATTTCGCCCGATAGGGGAAGATATTTGGAGCATAAATTTTACACGGACAATGACATAAATTTACCACTTAGTGTGCACTTGCACAAGTAACGGTGGGGAGCATGAGACAAGAAGTTAATGCCTGATTTGCGAGGTGGGAAGTGATATACTCAGCGATGAAATGAAGTAAGCCTGTCAGCAAATTTGTTTAGGGTTTACGAGAGAGGACAAAATAAACCGAATAAGCAGTTAATCTTTGTTTTTTTTTTTTTTGTTTTTGGATTAAAAGAAAATTTATGAAATTATGACTTGGTCCAATTGAAGAGGGTTGGTTAGATGATTTCAAGCAAAAATTGTGTGATTTTAGTTTTTGATATATCCAGAACTCTGATTTTGTATCCACTAATTTGGAATTTCGAAAATTATCGCATAATCTTAATGGTAATAACAGGTGTATAGCAAGTAGTTTACAGCAATATTACAAGGTAAAAATCACAAATATGATTATATTTTATCATAAATTAAGTGGTTTCCTAAGCAAGAACTCTGCCAGCATTACATACAACTTTGCACCATTAGCTCATGGGTCAAAATATTCGCAACTTCCACTTTGTCTATATGTAAATGTAAAACTATATAATACTAACTTGTAGCATAAAAAAAGGTCTAAAACCCGCACTGTTAAGTATATTTGGTTTTAAGCACTTAAATATTTGAATTCATATGTATCAGTGAAGTATATATCTCTTTACAGAAAATTATACGGCTGTATTTGTGTTTGTATGCGTATTTATGTGTCACGTAATTAGTGATGAATGTAATAGAGTCGTTCGTATACGTTAAACCAAATGACACTTGAAAGTTGAACACCGCCTTTCGTAATTCCTCAATATTATTGAAGCGTTAATTTGTAAATTAACACCTAACATTATGCTAAATAGATTCTTATGCGTCAATGCGCCTATAATAACTATTATTTACATACACTAATACATATAAGACATGCGGTGTGACATCGTTTTATTTTATTAATGTGGTTTAGTGGTGAATGTAATTAATTGCGTCTTAAAAATGTGAGGAGGATGGGGACTAGGCTAACCAATAGTGGTGCAATATCACAACGGAAGATATTGCTACTTCTAAGAAACCGTTCGAATTTCATGGTATAAATTGAATTGAATGGAATTTTAAGATTTTTAAATTTTTTCTTTTGAATATCTGAGATATAACCGTTACTTTAATAGACAGCTTTCAATACATTCATTTTTTGGATAGGCAAATAGATAAATAATATTTAAAGTCTCTTTCAACACCCATCAGTAAAGCTATCCTGGATTTTCTTGCAAACTCGCTCATTTGTTTATATGTTTGTAGTGATAAGTAATAGTTGTGAATTTGTATAAAGTAAACGCTTATCCTATCTATTTCATTGTAATATGCAGCCGTTTTAAATAAGCTGACTAAAATGAGAAAAGTATTGTCACACATATAATAGATATTTTCTAAATTTCGTCGGTCATAACATGTTTAGCATATTGCCTACTACATATGTAGTTTGGATGTCTCATGAATATTGCCTTCAAAACTCAACATAAATGGCAACAACAGCATGTGACAACCTATTGCAACGCTTTTCTATATATTTCACTAAAAAGTCATAGACCGTCTTCTGGAATTCCCGTTTCCGACTTTGGATATCTGATCTTTCAAAATGTAAAGAAATAAACCTAATTTTTGATCTAAAGAATAACCGACATTCGATAAACTGCCCAACAGCCATTATTTATGCGAGTTGTTTAATACCATTGAAAAAGTTTTTATTTATGCGCTGCTATAATCAGAAATCACTTCCTCTTAAGTCCATTTTTTGGTTAAACTTTTACTTTTTGGTTGTAGTACCTAAATATGATGGCAGTATTTTGTATCCTTAGGCAATCAAAGGAGGATGGAGTCATGTGTAGAAGTTCACGCAAGTGAGGAAAGCTCTCTGATCCTGATTCAATTGGGAGTGGCCAGAAACGATTCTTTTACATATGACTCGAGCAGCTCACGACATCCGGTCCTTGACCAAGTATCCTCTTGGTAGCCTAAGAACATCCGTTTGAAGGCGAGCTAAAGTGAGAAGGCGAAACATTAACTGCATAGGGTTGTGCGCTGGGTTTGGGACACGCCACGTAAAAAAACCACCCCAATGAAAACGCAACAACAGCCTCGGATGAGAGACCCCACGTTTGAGGATGACCATGGCAAACGAAATAAAGAGTACGAATTGAGGGCATGTATCTGGAATGTCCGGTCCCTTAATTGGGAAGGTGCCGCTGCCCAGCTGGTTGCTGTCCTCGTAAAAATAAAGGCTGACATCACCGCCGTCCAATAAATGCGATGGACGGGACAAGGACAGACACGAGTAGGTCCTTGTGCCATTTACTACAGTGGCCATATAAAGGAGCGCAAGTTTGGTGTAGGATTCGTGGTGGGAGAGAGACTCCGTCGCCGAGTACTTTCATTGAATCCGGTGAATGAACGTCTAGCCACAATCCGCATCAAAGCGAGGTTCTGCAACATATCGCTGATTGGCGCCCACGCCCCGATGGAAGAGAAGGGCGATGTGACCAAAGATGCCTTTTATGAGTGCGTGGAAAGCACTTCTGAGCGCTGCCCCCGCCACGATGTCAAAATCGTGCTTGGCAACTTTAATGCTAGGGTGGGCAAAGAAGGTATCTTTGGCACTGCGGTCGGTAAATTCAGCCTTCACGAGGAAACATCTCCAAATGGGTTGAGGCTGATCGACTTCGCCGGGGCCCGAAATATGGTTATCTGTAGTACTAGATTCCAGCATAAGAATATACATAGCGCTACCTGGCTGTCTTCGGATCGAAAAATCACCAACCAGATCGATCATGTTGTGATAGACTATCTTGTTGCAGCCAAGATTCGCACGCGCCTCTGCGCATCAACAAACGCACGCCATCAAAATCAAGGAAGGTTCAACGTCGAGAAGCTGCAGTCACAACAGACAGCCGAACGATTTTCTACTCTGCTTGCACTCCTGCTCTCTGAGAGCACTCGTCAACAACTCGGTATAAGGGAACTGTGGGATGGCATTTCAAACTCCTTACGTACAGCCGCAACCGAAACCATTGGTTTTCGGAAAGTACAAAAGAACAGCTGGTACGACGAGGAGTGCCGTTTCGCAACGGAGAGAAAACAGGCTGCCTACCTCGCCACGTTACGATCGACCATAACACGTGCGGGATGGGATAGATACCAAGGGTTGAAGAGAGACGTGTTTGCAGACAGAAAAAGAAAGAGGCCGAAATGCGGGAGTACGAAGAGCTTGATAAGCTGGCCGATAGGTGTAATGCTCGAAAATTCTACGAAAAATGCGGCGGCTTACAGAAGGTTTCAAGACCGGAGCATACTCTTGTAGAAC
>NW_017537379.1:483957-489708 GCF_001853355.1 Bactrocera latifrons | reverse complement strand
TCAGTGTGGCTTCAGACCTGGAAAATCAACAACCGACCAGATATTCACCATGCGCCAAATCTTGGAAAAGACCCGTGAAAGGAGAATCGACACTCCCTACCTCTTCGTCGATTTCAAAGCTGCTTTCGACAGCACGAAAAGGAGCTGCCTTTATGCCGCGATGTCTGAATTTGGTATTGACGCAAAGCTAATACAGCTATGTAAACTGACGTTGAGCAACACCAAAAGTTCAGACAAGTCGACTAATTATCGTGCGACTTCTTATACCTGCTTCTGGAGAAAAAAGTTCGAGCTGCGGAACTAAATAGAGAAGTTATAAGAGAGGAATAAGAGTGTACAGCTGCTGGTGTATGCCGATGATATTGATATCATCTGCTTTCTCCAGACTTGACAAGGAAGTAACACAAATGGGTCTGATAGTGAACGAGRGCAAGACGAAATATCTCCTGTCATCAAACAAACAGTCGTCGCACTCGCGACTTGGCTCTCACGTCACTGTTGACAGTCATAACATTGAAGTCGTAGATAATTTCGTCTAACTTGGAACCAGCGTAAACACCACCAACAACGTCAGCTTAGAAATCCAACGCAGAATAACTCTTGCCAACATGTGGTACTTCGGACTGAGTAGGCAATTGAGAAGCAAAGTCCTCTCTCGACAAACAAAAACCAAACTCTATAAGTCACTCATAATGCCCGTCCTGCTATATGGTGCAGAAGCTTGGACGATATCAACAACGGATGAGTCGACGTTGCGAGTTTTCGAGAGAAAAATTCTGCGAGAGATTTATGGTCCTTTGCGCGTTGGCCACGGCGAATATCGCATTCGATGGAATGATGAGCTGTACGAGATATACGACGACATTGACATAGTTCAACGTCAGTGTTGTCCGGATGGACGAAAACATTCCAGCTCTGAAAGTATTCGACGCAGTACCCGTCGGGGGAAGCAGAGGAAGAGGAAGACCTCCCCTCCGTTGGAAGGACCAAGTGGAGAAGAACCTGTCTTCACTTGGAATATCTAATTGGCGCCACATAGCGAAAAGAAGAAACGACTGGCGCGCGGTTGTTAACTCGGCTATAATCGCGTAAGCGGTGATTACGAAAATCAAGAAGAAGAAGAGTAAATCAAATTTGACTTTAAGAGTACAGATATGTAAAGGTAGGAAACTAAAAACAAAATCCACATAAAGCATATGTAAGTCTTCCACTCAAAAGAAGTATGATTTCCGATATTTCTGCAATCATATAGTTCTTAAAAAATTGTACATACCTAATTTAATTTGGTTTAATTTCTAACTGAGTAACTTCTCGTTCGCAGGTTTAGTATCCGCGCCGCATCTTTGACGGCTAAAGAGTCAATGACCGCCGACAGTGTGGAGACTCGTCAATAGCAATTAGCTTGAACTCGTAAATTACGCTCAGTTGTGGTGTGAATGCAGCTGCTTAATTTTAAATTTGTTTACGAGTGCTGTTTACCTTGGCTTGGCCGAGGAGATGGCAATAGTTTACTTGAAGCGCGCACTTAAGTGTTTCGTAGCTGGAGTTTCGCTTTGCTTTGCTTTTTTACCCTTTGCGGCAACCCCCATCTCCTCTCAGTCTCCCGAAGCACTTAATGTTTGCATATATGTAAGTCTATGTAATGTAAGTACATTTATAATACATAATCAAAAGCATGTAAATACTCGGTTTGGCAGCCTTCATAGAGTTTGTGGTACTTTCTTGCTCAAAGCAATGGCAGACAATGTGCACTTTAAGTTGGAGAATACTTTAAAATTGAAAAAGTGGACGAGAAAAGTCTACCACGGTCTACGAGAACTTCAGTCTCTCAAAACAAGTTTGTTTCGATCTTATTTTAAGGGACGTTATAGTTGCCTGCGGGCGGCTTAATCCTCAGCTAAAACTTTGCATATCTATACCTAACCTCAAAAGAAAGTCGCTTGTAAATTTGCATAAAAACAGTGGACATATGCCCATGTATACACGAAAATGTATATCTATCGATATATACATATATACATACATACATGCTCAACTCTTTTGCTTGTTTCCAAACAAACTTTTGGACAACACTCTTCCTCCAATAACAAATTTCTTACAAACTTGCTTACCCCAGCACAGCTCTAATCGGTATAAGCTCGTAGTTCTCTTCATCTTAACCAAATTTCTTAGCTAGTTCAAAGCACACAAATTACAAAAGTGCTCAAACGCCTGCAGGTATGCAACATACATTGAATTTGCTACGAGTACACCCGCACATTTGTTTGTCCTCTTATTTGGGGCAACCCTGACATTCTACACACATTTGCAATTTTGTTCGCAGGCATGCCGTTGTTTTTCTGTAAATACCGCTAGGAAAATATTTTCTTCCGCATACAAATAACCAGCGAATCTGTTGTATCCGTTTGTTCGCAGGACCTATCCTTATACTCCGCTCTCATCCGCCGGATTATACATTTCATTCTCCTGTTGCATTGGCTTGTAAGTGAATAGTCACAAGTTTATGTCCTTCCACATTTGCATGTTTGAATCCTTCGACATTTTTTCGTCAGTTTACACGCCTCACGTGTGTGCCACACACCGACATATGCTTCTAAGTATGTATAATATTATGTGTGTGGGTGTGACTCGGTGTCTCTTAATGCTGGCGTATGTTTGGTATGTATGTACATTGTGTGTGTTGAAATTGCCGCCAGGCAGACACGATACTAACGAGTGCAAACCCCCATAAACTACACACGTTTGTATACATATATCCATCCTCTCTCTTCAAAGACACAAAAACATACTCGCTGCTACATCCACATAAGTAACTTGTTAGCGCTGCTGGTAATGCGCCTTATCCTTAAAGGATAACAAGTAGTTTAAACATATGCCACAAGTTCGCCATGTAAGCTGTTGCACAGCATTACAGCTGCAACTTCTTTGCAGCTTCTCTACTGCAATTCCGAAGGAACTAAAGAAAATAACAGTAGTGCATCTGCTGAGTAGCTGCGCACTTAACCCCTTCTAAGTCGGTGTTGTCTTTCTAAATTTGTGCCCAGCCAGACGTTGTTTTCTTTGCTGTGTCAAAACATTGTGCGGTCTTGCAGCTTGCATTTTATATGCATATAAAGAAAAAGAAGAAGCGGACGGTAATTGTACGTACATACATATGTCGCTTGCATGCTTTTAGGCGCTTTCGTAAGCACGAAGTTAAATTATGGAAAGAAATATTTTTACAAGCGACGGCATCTTACCAAAACTAGCTGATATTAAAAGTATTTGCGCGCATTAAAATATTTGTGCAACGAGTACGAAAAATGTTGCATAATGTTGGGATTGTTACAGTTTTATGGAGGCGTTTATAAGGTGACTTTAAAAAATAAAATAAATTCTTAGAGTTTAACTGAGATTATCCGTGGTTCCTATCAAACTGATGATGCTTACTCACAGTTATTAAGCTCCCTTGCAAAAATACTTTATTCAATTTCGTAATTTTTCTGTTTGAAAGATTTTCAATAAAAAATTGTCTCGAACTCAAAATTACGCTTCACAGACATCCCGTTCTGAAATTATTCCTGTTGTTTACTTAATATGGAATATTAAAAGTGTAGTTGTGAAGAGTAAAAGTGTAGTTGTCGCTCCGCGAAACGGTTTTGAAAAAAAAAATGTTTTTCGGAGATGGTGGAGGTTTGAAAAACAGTTTCGCATTTACCCTGTTTTTTGTGGTTCGGAATTTAAACAAAAAATAAAAAAAATGTCATGTGAACCGATTAAGTAGAACTTGAGATATCATGCCGTTCCTAGAAAAGTAGTTATGAGAAAAATGAGTTTAAAGTTGTCACCGACTGCGAAACGGTTTTGTCGGAGCGTCTCAAAATGAGCTGTAACTCGGAAAATAATTTGAATTTCGAAAAATCCTCTTGGGGACATTTTCTTGAAGGGTTATACTAAAAAAATGTGCAAAAAAATCGTTTTTTTCGAATTTCATATATGAGCTGTATAAGATATTCATTTAAAAACAGTCAAATGTAAAAAGTAAGCGAAATTGTTCCGGAATTTCTGTATCCAGAAGTGTTAGCTCCTTTGATGGTATCAGATATTTGGAAACTGCATTACATACCTGAGTTCTTCTTGAGTCTAATGAAGGGAAAGAGAGTTGTAAAGTTTAAACAGAGAGAAAATACTATTCTAAAATGAACGAACTAGCGATTCAAACATAAAAATGTATTTTTCAAATTTACTTTAAAGAAAAATTGTGACGGCAAATTTAGGCAATCCAACGATCGAAATCCCTATCTACAGACCTCTGGCATCGAAAATTTTAAGTTTCTGTGGGTTCGGTTTGTCTTTAGGGCTATTGAGTCAAGCGTAGATTATCTTTTTATAAACTTATGCAATTGTAATTACACTTGTCTAAACGGCTATTTGGGGCATATCAAGTTATATGTTTTGTTGTTTGGTATTTCAAGATATATAAAAATATGAAGAGGCTCGATGTACAGATCTAAAACTCACAATTTACAATATCTTGGAAGCTAATCTTTTTTTATATTTTCATTCATGAAAAATAAACATAACATTACTACCTTTACTACATATGTGGCATTATGTATGTATGTGCACAACTGTATACCTGTATTTTATTCCTTAAAACTGATTTCCATGCAAATATTGTACAAATGCTGATGTGTACATATGCAAAAATATATTTCTACATAATGGTTGAACGAAATATGCATTTCCTTTGAGATCCGATACCTTTACTTATATACATATATGAACGGTATATGTATGTGTCTCGTAAGCATAAACTGAAATGATGGAAGTTTATGAGCAGCGAATGTCTCAGATATTTGAGATTAGTACGTAAGTACTTACTTGCACAAATGGATATATGTATATATGTTAAAGTGAAGTTTCGAATTCATTAGAGTTATTCATATGTGGATTAAATGATTAATACAGATTTTACAAATCATAAAATATGGAAAACAGCTTTACAAAGACAGGCTTTTTTTGTTGCATTTGTTATCTTACCAAATTTTGCTGCTTTCAAGAAAATATAAAATGTAATCTTGTGTTTAATCTATTTTAATATTTTGATAAATATAGGCTTGTTAGCAATAAAAATATACTTTTCCAGTCATGATTAGGGTTCTGCGCCCCTTACTTGCACATAAAACATCATGTGGTCTCCACATAGGCCACTTATCGGAAATATGCGAAAATTTATACAGAAAGTTTTAAGGGCTTTGTAAAAATTACACCTGATCTAGAACTGCAGTCTAACAAATGCCCGGTTTTAAAAAGTTGTCGATCGTCATCTATGTCCTCACGACCACTTTGAAAACGTTGAAACCACTCGTGCACTCTGCTACGGGATAGGCAATCATCGTTATAAACTTGAAACCTTTCGGTAAAAGTTTTACCAATTTAAAACGTACGTGCTCTCACATATGGTGGTATAAGGGAACTGTGGGACGGCATTTCAAACTCCATACGTACAGCTGCCACCGAAACCTTTGGTTTTGGAAAGTGCAAAAGAACAGCTGGTACGACGATTAGTGTCGTGTCGCAGCGGAGAGAAACAGGCTGCCTACCTCGCAACGTTACGATCGACCACAACACGTGCGGGATGGGATAGATACCGAGCGTTGAAGAGAGAAGCGAGATGCATTTGCAGACAGAAAAAGAAAGAGGCCGAAATGCGTGAGTACGAAGAGCTTGATAAGCTGGCCGATAGGGGTAATGCTCGAAAATTCTACG
>NW_017537379.1:409138-483902 GCF_001853355.1 Bactrocera latifrons | reverse complement strand
AAAAATGCGGCGGCTTACAGAAGGTTTCAAGACCGGAGCATACTCTTGTAGAACCCCCAAAGGTGCTCTAGTCACCGATGCCCAGAGCATACTTAAATTACGGAGGGAACACTTCTCCAGCCTGCTGAATGGCAGTGAAGGTATAACGCCAGGAGAAGGCGAACCCGATTCCTCCGACGACGATGGAGCAGACGTTCCATTGCCCGACCAGGAAGAAGTTCGGATAGCAACTACCCGCCTGAAGAACAACAAAGCGGCGGGGACCGACGTATGATATTAATATCATCGGCCTCAAAACCGCGCCGTTAGTTCTGATTTCTCCAGACTGGGCAAGGAGGCGAAGCAAATGGGTCTGACAGTGAACGACGGCAAGACGAAATATCTCCTGTCATCAAACAAGCAGTCGTCGCACTCGCGACTTGGCCCTCACGTCACTGTTGACAGTCATAACTTTGAAGTCGTTGATAATTTCGTCTATCTTGGAACCAGCGTAAACACCACCAACAATGTCAGCCTGGAAATCCAACGTAGGATTACTCTTGCCAACAGGCAAGTAGGCAATTGAAAAGCAAAGTCCTCTCTCGACGAAAAAAATCAAACTCTATAAATCACTCATAATTCCCATCTGCTATACGGTGCACAAGCTTGGACGATGACAACAACTGATGAGTCGATGTTGCGAGTTTTCGAGAGAAAAGTTCTGCGAAAGATTTATGGTACTTTGCGGGTTGGCCACGGCGACGTGACGACACTGACATAGTTCAGCGAATTAAAAGACAACGTCTACGCTGGCTAGGTCATATCGTATATATCGTGGACAAAAACACTCCAGCTCTGAAAGTATTCGACGCTGTATCTGCCGGGGGAAGTAGAGGAAGAGGAAGACCTCCACTCCGTTGGAAGGGCCAAGTGGAGAAGGACCTGGCTACGCTTGGAATATTTAATTGGCGCCACGTAGCGAAAAGAAGAAACGATTACGGAGTAGGCAATCAATTTAAAACAAAATTCAATGTTGGCTCTTTGTTCGAAGCTCATTGTCGCGCCGATAACACAAACATACTGACACTTAAAACGCAATAACTTCACTTCCAATCTATAAAATGTTATGAAATTCTCACTATACTATCGATAAAAATACAGTACCCCGCCAACCCATTAGAAACCGGGTAAATATATGTAAACACTCACGAATAACATTCTTGGACAGTTGGCTAGGCGAAAAATTTGAATTTTTTCCACTGCCTTAGCATTAAGTAAACTACGTACTACATGTTACCACGTGTCAAATATTAAAAAGATGTACCGTCGCAATTAGCGGGCCTTAAATACGAAATTATATTGAAATATTTACTTCACTTGGAGTTAGCATTTGTGATGTTTGTCTCATCAGAGATAAATTAAGTGGCGTAGTGGAAGGAACCGAATTTTTTTAGAAGTGTTTGAGCTTTATTTCAGAGATTCCAAAGTTTTACTTATTGGGTAGGCATTTTTTCAAGTTTTCTGAAGCATTATAATATAGGCAATAAAAAATGTACTTTTTAGGAAATAGCTAAAAAATCGGACATTTCAAAGAAAACCTATTGCTGCACTTTTAAAAGATAAAAGTACATCCTACAGAAAAATAACAAAAAAAATTGGAATGAGTGTAGCTACTGTTACTCGAGTAGCACACATTCAAATATTATCGACCGCACAAGTATGCGGCAAGATGCTGCCTATTCGACGTAAAGTAGTGAGGTTCACTCTGTAACTGCGCAGCAAAACTAGAGCTAGAGAAATTTAAAAGAAGCAAATGATGTCCATGAAAAAATATCGAAAAGAAAAATTTAACGCATCTTTTCAGAGAAAAACGTAAAAGCCGCCGTACAGCAAAGAAATCAAAATTAACCAAGCAAATGAGAAATCAACGAGTGACAAGGGTCAAACTTCATCAGAACTACACAAAGGTGGATTGAAATAAGATAAGTATAAAAAGTTAAGAAAGTGGTTTTGTACCATACTTGGTAACACTGAACCCTTCAGCAGCCCAGTACACTTTTACGCCTGCTGAGGTGCCTTGCCACACCTCCCGACGAATTACTGATATCCTTCACAACTTGGATATCAATATATTACCTTAGGCGGGCAATTCAACCGACCTAAGACTACACCGAAAACTGTTGAACTTGCTTAAATCAAAGGTATATTCTCGAAAAAATCCCACAATAGCCCCACTCAAAGATAACATAAAGGGTGTGTGCCTAAATGATCCAGATTTAAAAATAATGGTGATATTTGTTTGAATAATATGCCTGAAATAGTGAAGGCTGTTAATAAAAACAAAGGTTTGTCAACCAAACATTTCAAATAAATATTATAAAAAAAAATTGCATTCACATAGCCTTATAACTTTTGGTTTATTTGATTCTGAAGGCAAAACTATATGAATGATTGTCCCTGTTTCTAATGAGTTGGCGGGCTACTGTAAGAGGCTCTAATACACCAGTCGCCATATAGATGACGCCACCAGGGGCGCTAGATCCAAATAGTCCTGTTTACTTTGGAACGCACCGTGCAGAACTGCACTATAAAGCATTGATGGTGTCTGGAATAATTCAAATCGTTTACAAAACGATGATTCTTTTCATCATAGTCCTAAAACCTCTACACTTCAATTCCTTTTCTTCTAAAACTCATCAGACTTTCAAGATTTACACAAATGTAATTTAGAATGAAGATGAATATAATCAAACTTGAGTACCTATTATGAGAATCAGATTAAAATTTTAATTTTTTTTTTGGGTCCTCCACAATAGTATTCAGCAACGCGAAATGAAAACGGGCATTAAGAACGACGATATTGTAGCCGACACGAACAACATTGGTTGACCACCCATCTCCATTAATCTCGTAACTTTTGTAAAGGAAAATAACAACGAAAAAATTTGGTTATATATGAACTTTTTTGACGTATGATTTTGATAGTAATTTATTTTATTCAGATCAAATTATTGACATAATATGTTATACACACCTTCAATAATAGTCTCCATTGGACTGGATATAGAAAAATAGTTTGTAATCATTGAGTTTAGCGCAATTAGAAACTCGAGACACTTGACCGGTGTAACTCCGAAACTCGACAATTCGACCGACTCCTACAAAGAAAATACTCATGAAAACTCTTTCAGTTTTCTTGACAGTACACAGCAGTGTCCCTTGAAGATTTGTTAAGCTTTAACATGATAATTTAAAAAAAATTCTGATTTTGGCCAGCTTTTCAGGAAAATCGGCTACAGTGCAGTGTAATAAACCTTTGTGAGCAAATAGAGACAATATTTCAAATACATTTCATAACCTCTTGAAGAATATATAAATTCGTTTTGACAAATGAGATCTTCATTTCTATTTCTTTTTCCATTTACGAAATTACTTACATAAAAGTAAAAATATAGACTTTCAAAAAATTGGTGTGAAACCGATAGCAGCTATAGCAAAAGATTCATGTACGCTGAGACGCTGTTTACAAAGGAAACAAATAAGGAAGGGCTAAAATCGTGTGCGATCGACATTTTAAAATTTTGCAACTTGGAGAAATCAAAGCCTAAATGTGTAAAACGTCAATGAGATGATCGAAATCCAAGCAATATACATACATACACCATATATAGCTAATGCCCTGACCGACATATTCGGCATAAACTTGGTTCGAAAAGCGAAAATCGTCATATGTTACATATGGCAGGTGGGGTTTTATCGACCCGATTTTATGTACAATATTAGCTATTATGCTACATACTAAAACAATGTTCCATGGGTTTCATTAGGATACCTCACATACAATCACCAATCATATGAAGTAAAACCAACCTAATATTCGAATATCTTGATATTAATTATATTGAGGCTGGATACAAATTTTAGCCCAATTTTCTCTATTTTAGGGGCAAAGATGCACTGCTGTAAGCAAAACCACATGTAATCACATAATGCAACCTCCGAAGAAATTGTTTCGTTGTAACGTACAGCTGTCATATAACCCCTTACGATATAAAAAAAATACACCTATTACAAGCTGTCATGTTACTTTTGCTCAGTTTTGTTTGGTATTTCATCATGGAAAGATTTACATCTTAATGACATTTACAAATCGTTGGACATAATTAGGAAAGTTCACGTTCTGTTAAGTATATAACACATAATATTCACTACGCATCATACAATATTTGACCGAATAGACCAAGGCCAGCACGCAGTGAAAAAAATATAGCAGCCGTGGCTGAGAGTGTACACGAAGACCGTGGAGGGTCGATTCAGCGCTGACCGCATCAACTCGAACGTTTGAAATGGATTGGCGCATTTACGTCGAGATTGAAAGCGTACAAAATACAGGAGCTGAAGCCGCTCGACCTTCCCTAGCGACATCGCTTCGCTGTATGGGCTCTTGAAGAGTTCCCAGAAAATACCACGTTGTGTGTTGTTTATAATGCCCAAATGTATTTTTAAGCGAATACTTTATCAATGCTTATTGCATGTAAATGCATATAATTGTATATGTTTGTTAGATATTTGAACAAACATTTTTTAAACCCCACATACCACTCCATGCTTTGGTTAACTCGACTTGAAAGATATTGCATGCAAAACAATAATTTCAAATGTTATATGCCATGTTGTTGTGATTTTAGTGAAAAATGCAATTTCATGTAATTTTATGAGTGATGCGGGATAGACAGTCCTTGGTCTAGTGAAAAGCCGCACTGTTTTGTTCTGGCAGGATCTTGCCTTCTTGGGGTTATACTCCAACTTACGTAATACTCAGTTCATTATACCAGCATAAACCCGTTCATACAATTACTTTGAAATCAAGATCATCAAATCCTAACCAACCCAATCTTTGCTTAATATAACTAACAACTGGGGAATATTCACCGAAATCTTCGTAGTACATTTTCTTGACAACTGATCTCATTTCAGTAACTCTTTAAAGCTGGTCATTTTCATGAGGGATTTTTTACTGTTAACGATACAAGAGATTTTTTAAGAAATTTCTAAAATGAAATTCGCCACGAGATTACATAATCATGTCCGCTTTATTTAGTATATACACTCATATCAGTTCTGCTAACCGACATACAAATAAAATATCAGGTTACAGGACACCTTAGTTGCCAAATAATAATTAAGATGAAGCGAATAAGCTTAACAATCATTCCATTAAATTCAAAATTACTTTCATTAAAATATAAATAGAGCCCAAATTTTCCACTTAAGTTAGACATATACTCCTAACCCCAACAACGAATACATATTCCCAGTAACTGTACCCATAGGTGTGTTGTAAATGCTGTGTA
This sequence comes from Bactrocera latifrons, assembly GCF_001853355.1. Lineage (NCBI taxonomy): Eukaryota > Metazoa > Arthropoda > Insecta > Diptera > Tephritidae > Bactrocera > Bactrocera latifrons. The sequence continues at coordinate 478,569 of NW_017537379.1, read as the reverse complement.
ATTAAAAATAATTATAACCAACTACTTACATATGTAATGGATATAAATGATAGTTGAGCGGCACGCTTTGCTCTCTTCGCCTTTGATGTGTGAATTTGTGTGGTTAAAACGCCTAAGAGCATAAACAAAAACTTTATGAATAAACCCTACACACGGTGGAAATGTGCATGAATTATATTTATAATATATATATAATAAAAAATACCTAGACTCTTTTGACACGTAGGAAGTGAATGCTTCATTACATTCTCACATTTACCGTAATAACGGAGCAGTTGACTGCATTAATTACAGACAAAAAGGACCAGCGTCAGACCTTTTGACGGCACCACAACCAACTGAACTGTCTACACACACTCAAGCATTGTGACACCCAACTTGAATGCTTAATGAATTCATTCTTTATTAAGTAAGAATGCGAATAAACTATGAATATATGTTACAAAGTTTCGAAAATGTATAAGCGTTTAAATTGAATATTTAATTCAAATAACAAATTTGAACGATTTAAATAATTAAAAACAAAAACAAAAAAAAAATTTGTATGAAAAAAAGTTACTTTTTGGAATTCTCCAATTTTCCGACTTTTCCATACGTTCCCTTCCCCGATCCACAGCGAACAAACTCTGAAAATGTCATGACGATTGGTTCTGCCGTTCTCGAGCCATTACTAACAAACCAACATTCATTCGTTTGTATGGGAAAAAGAAGAGGGCTGTTTTTCGGGGTTTTCCGGCAATTTTTTATTTTTCTGAAGTATCTAAATTAGCATAAAGAATGGCAGTGAAGCAGTGGGGAAGAGTATAGGGAACATACTTAACTGCCGAGCGGTATTAAGGTTCAAAAACCTTGATCGACCATCGGTAAACCCAGCTTTACCAATCGCAATGGACGTTGATTACAAGGAAGCTTTCAAATAGAACTAAAGAGCGGTTCCAAGAAGTGTAAATGTAATATTAAGGAAATACTTTTTATTAGAAACCGTAAGGCTTTTATTCGACCCTTTCGACGGTACAAATAACCCATAACCCTAAAAATTAAACCGGTATTAAACATTTTTACTGAGATATTAAAACCTCTCCAATGTATAAAATATTAATTAAATATACATATATGTTCGAGCATTTTTAAGCCCGAAAACTCTGAAAGCACTCTTTCTCTTTTAGTTTATTACGGTATTTCACTTTGAGTAAAATAAATAATTAGATATAAACTTTGCATACACTGGAAAATTTCCAAGGACGTTTTATTTGCAAATGATTAACTTATCATGCAGGATGCTTACGGTACACATATTATATTATATGTGAGTGGGGTGTGTGGGCCTTTTAGTTTTGTTTCCAGCTTTCAAAAATAATCCACGTACTTGTGCGGTAATCCTTCAAACTGTTTTAATTTGAAGCTTTTAATAATCTCAAAAAAGGTGAGGGTATTTCTCATATTGAGGTTAATATTATGAGAAATCTCCCCGTCGCCGGTCTAAGAATTTGCATATGTAATTAGCATAATGAAATTAGCAAACACAAACTCAGAAAATTAATCGAGCATAGAAAATGGGTATTAAATGTGCTAGCGGCAGGTGGAAAGAGCGAGATGTGTGCTTTATTTGTTTGCTTTGTGTGGATGTTTGTGCTAGTGAAATATCCTTGGGATATTTTGGCTATGTTGAGGTGCTAAACCGGTTGTATTAACTTGAAAGTATGTGTTTATAAATTTCAAGTATAAAATTTAAAATGTTTGTTAAGAAATAGCCGAATGGAAAGAGTTTTGTTTAATTTTATGAAATCCAAACAAAGTGTTGCCTGGAGTTTTTAATTACTTTTAGCAAAATAGTGAAAATATTAATAAAACACTAAGTAACTATAAACTGTTTTGAATGAAGTATGTGCTTTAGATTTTGGAAACTTATTAATTAACTTATTAGCTTTATTTGCATAACGTCGATTATTCGGCTCACAGAATATAGTATGATAGGGAGCTTTTATAACCAGTTGCGGTAGTAAATTACCGACTTACTTAGTCAAATACATTTTACTCACACAAATGTAATGTAAATTAAAAATGTCAACCTTAATAACAGTTGGTATTCAGTTCATTTGTGGTTTGCAGTCTCAAAGTGCAGCTTCTTTACGGTATGAGGACCAACCGCTGTGAACTACTACTTCATACTATGTTAGTGAATGCTGCGGAGCAGGCGAACTCATCAGCCATTCCATTTTCGGCCATATGTGTTTATAATCTGGTGCGCAGTACGGCCTCTACCCATCTGCGCAACGGTGCCGTCACATTCCTTTTACCAGTGCTCTTTTTACGCTCACGTCCCATGTGTTGTCAAAGGTCCGTTCGATGTTTACGAAGACGCATTACATTATTAGGTTAACTGATACAAAGCAGTGTTGTTTGATAAACCTACTCTGCAAGTATGCTGGTTAGCATGCAGGTTGCCGTTTTCAGCGCCTTCGACCTTATTTCATAATTCACGGCCTTTTCCATACTCTTTAGAAGTAGATTAATTGCACTTGGAAGGTACCTCTGACCAAGCAGTCAAATATACTCTGCTTCTTGAAAAAGTAGTGGAAACCGTCAATACCGTTCGCCCCAGGAGAGTAAAATTTCGCAAACGAGGCCGCAGCCCACTTGATTAAGTCTGCTCTCCAGTGCTAGGGCCAATGCGTTTCAGTCTAGCAGCCCCTCCCACTAACCTCACTTTATATTCTTACAATTTAGTAATAGTTATGGAAAATATGAATAAGTGGGGCAATGTTTCCGAATGTAAATTTTCTGAAGAAGCTCATTGTCATGCCGGCCGTAATGTTTACAATCAAACCTCTCACAAAATCTCAATTCAAATTCATGCAAATAATCCTTTAGAAGACCAAGACGTTACCGATTAATTGAATTTTAAAACTTTAAGTAGAATATAAACACACATTTCTAACAAAATCAGGTCAAAATGTAGCAACCGAGGGATTTAGAGATTTTTGTTTAACTGTTCGTCGGTCCTTTTGAGCACCCGATAAATCATATAAAACTTTATAAATTTTTATAAAATTGTACAGATTGCAGCATTTTAAATGGTAAGGGTGCTTTCGGTAAATGGAGCAATTAATTACTGGCACGCAAAAGTGTTTTACAAAAACTCACTTTAAATAAAAACCGAAGGAAAATATTTACTTTAGGTTACATACCTCATAACGCAGTCAAGCTATTGCGCAGTCAAGCTATTGCTATTAGGAAATTACTACTTTTCTGATTACGATTGGCTTGCTGTTATACACTGATACCACGGTATGAGGTTAAAACAACCCAAAAAATCTTATTTGAACTTCGAAAGAGGAGTTCATGCTTTTCTAAAAGAATTTCGGCAGAACTTATTTAAATTAAATGAAAGCAAATTATCCAGACGCATTATAAAGAAACATAAATTGACTGTTAAAAAAAATTTGGTGTAAACCTTAACGTCGTCAATGGTGAAGTTTGGAATAAACGTTATGAACTACATACAAATCGTTATACACCTAATTTATTTTATTGAAAACTTTTTCCAGCACATACACTAGCCCATAAACATATAATTCAATTATTTCTTTTGCTCTAAAAACCCATAAAAGCAACTTGAAACTTCGTTTGCCTATTCTTAACAAGAAGTTAATGCGAAAAAATTGCACAACAATAACAACTACCTCCGGGTGCTGTCAACCAATATCCACTTTATTATCAAATCAAACCATATAAAATTTTATTCGGCGAAGTTTCGAAAGAGCGAACTGCTAACACTTTAAAATAATTTTATATTTTCGGCGAAGCACACGACACATAAAGACAACAACAATCTTGACTGGCACTTTGTCTAGCAAATATTGCACAACAGTGATTCTACTTTAGACCATTTGAGTGTTTCTGTTGTTTTGTGCATGTTAATTGAATAAAATGTCTTCAGACGTTGACGAAAGCTATAGTCAGCAAAGAAAGCAGTTAAATTAAGTATAAAGATGTGATTGTTGAAGAGACATCAGGCGGTGTAAGCACTAATCGGTATCAAAGCGTGTGGGTCAAAAAGTGATGGGAGCGCAGAGGACATGCCTTGACTGCGGTATAATCAGAAAGTTATCTTAATTGAATTATCAAAAATTATAGCCGTCGCCAATTACGTTTGCTGGCAGGCAGACAAGCGGCAAACAGCCGTGTGGCAGTGTGCGCCACATCAACGCCATTTAAAACAACTGAAGCAGCCCGGAGCGAGTTCGTGTCCATTGAACGCAGTCAAGTCAAAGGCGAGCTTTAAAAGCGTGGCAACAGTAAAAGAAAATCGCCTGTGGTGGTAAAAGTTTTCAGTGTTGTGAACGTCGGCGCTTAGAAAGTCAGTAGCTTCTGACATTTCCAGTTTCGTAGTATGTATATGTATATAAACAGGGATGTATGTATATATTATATGTTTACCATATACTATGAAACATGCACGCCCTCCCACCCGTCCAACTTTGAGTGACACACTTGTGTTTTTAGTTTTTAATTTTACCTGCACAGACGCCTAAAAGTATGCCTGCGTGTAGTGTCGTTTGAAGTTCATATTTCAATAGTCATTATTTATGTATGGCAAGCACGCAAGGGTACTTCACCGCTAAACGCTTTTGGTGAAGTTAAGCTGTACAGAATTTAATACTTTCTTAGTTGGCATTATATTTTAGCCATTAAAATTATTTATTGTGAGCGGCACGATTGTGCAATACAATGTCGTCTTTCAGCTGTGCTAACTTGATGAAGGCGCGTCTAATGCTGTTACTCGATTAGATCAGAAGCACTAAACTTATGTCATTAGCATTAATATTAATTACTAGGAGGAATTTATAGCGCTTAATTTATGGCATAATTTTGTGTGGAAATTTAAGTGGATGCAGTGTTTAGCAATATGTGACTAGAGGTCAAATAACACCGACTTTATAACACAATTTAAAGCAAATTGTATATTTAGAATAGAGAAAAAATTATTGGAATATTAAATAATACAAAAACATACTCCGTTATTCGTCAAAATCCTAACAATGAAAAATTTTAAACAGTCTAGTTATACTCGAAGTACGTAAACTTAAAATTAAACGTTGAAGCTCGGTAGTTTTTATTTACTCGAAGATCCACATTTTAATTTAAATTTTAAAAATAATTTTATAATTTTTCTTTCTGCAGCGATAGGTTCAGAAAGCTAAATGATACACCTCAGCATTTCTCAAATATATTTAATATTGGGTAGTCAAAAAAATCGTATTTTGTCAATAGATGTGGTTGCAGTCGTATATCTCCAGTGCTACCAATCATATTGTGTTATATAGTGAGATTTTAGTCTTCATTTAACCAAGAGAATTAATTAAATTCGGGAAAGTTGAAAACAGGTTACAGCTGTTCAAAAGATGGAGACGATGCTGTATCAGTTCGTGATGCACAACAATGGTTCGCTGGCTCCCGTTCCGGAAATTTCTAAATTCGATTTACACTGATGGAATAATGTCTCTAGCAGAAAAATGGCAGAAAGTGGACGACCATGTATCAGTTTGGTCATTGTTTATTTATTAGTATAAATATAAAAAAAAAAAAATAAGTTGAAGTTTAGGTAGAAATACGAAAAGAATTTTTCGACTACCGAATATTTTCCGGTCAGTAGCGAAGACCCCTGCCTTGCTATGGAACCGCACTAAGCACTTATTGTCGAAACGACAAAAGGGACTATTCCAAAAATCAGCTCAGAGGACATAGCTCTACTGAACACCCTTTCCTTAGCCAAACAGTTTCCTTTAGTTGCCTTATATAAGACGGAGGTTTTAAAGGTAGCAGGGAAAAGTTTGACCTTGGACCTTGCGAAGATGACGAATGAGTTTTTGGATCTATTATTAGACAATAATATACAAAGAAGTGATTGTGTCATTATCATAATAGCAAAAGGCATATGGGTTATCTTGGGAAAACTTAAGTAGCATCGATATAATAGGTCAAGTTTCTAGAACTATTAGATTCGAGACTCAGGTAGTTAATTTTATGTTGCCGGGCCACTGCAGTATATTTCAACCTGAGTACCTACTATTGCGAAAGCTACAGATCTGGCGTCTATTGCACTATACCATTGCATTGTCTATACCACGATCTGAGCAGAAGCATGGCGAATAAAATCAAAACACCAGGGAATGAGCTACCTGGATGCTAGATTGCAAAAGTCACAAAATCACTATTGGCATTCCACAGAAGACACTGTACGAAGATGATCAGAATACTAACCCGTCATTGTCTGTGAGCGACACAAGTCCGCAGAGACACATAAAAAAGACTGCAGGAAATGTCTAAAACAAGGCACCAGAGAAACAATGGAGCATATCTTGTGCACTTGGCGCCTCTGGGGTCCCCATATACACTGGAGGAAGTATCGATAGTGCGGCCACAGATTCTGTTAAATTAGGCTGCCAGCGAAGGCATCCGAAAGTTTTATTTTCCAACTAAACTAACCTAACCTATGTAATTAATTACAAAAGCTTGTGTCTCGAGAGACTCCCAGATTCTGAACCAAGGTCTGAGTACCGTAGACGTTTCAATACAAGTTCTTCACTATAAAAAGATTGCAAGGTTTTTACAACAATTCCTGAAATATTTCATCCTTATTAATGACCCGAACGTAAGAGACGAAATCAACACATAGCTTTTAGCTCATACTCAGGCTTAGCAACATAACGAAAAAACATTACGTCCAACTATTATGTACGCTTGGACACTAAGCTTAAAGGATTAGCGACAGGTTTAGAAGTATAGTATAGCATAAAGAGTCTACAAAACTTTTTTGGTAATAATTTTAATAATATTACTTCTCGTCCTGTAAAACTGAACATCCAGCGCATTCATCAGCAAATCAGCAATTGTTTCAGATATACAGATTAGCAAATTGCCTTTTATTTGCCTATCAAGCTTTTACAAGCTTTTAATAGGCTGGAAGTGCTCAGCGCTTGTTCCTAATTTATCACAATTTATTTGGTTGAAAGTAATAAGCTAATATTTCTCGTAAAAACTATTCGTATGCTAAACTCAGCCATTTTCATAAAAATTAGCAATTTTTATTGCATGCTCACTTATCCTTAATTCGTTGAAAGTGCTTTCGCTTTTTTACTTGCTCTCGTTTTTCCACTTGGTCGGGCTGTGCAGCGAAATTAATTTCGCCCAGCATTTTTCTCTTTTGCTCCTTCGTACTCGCCTACAACATAATTTTCAAAAACATTGTATTTATGGATATATAAATTGCATACTTGCGTTTACACTCATCAGCTGCCCAACAACAACAGCAATCATAGTAGGTAATTCAAAGCTCAATTGCCTGTCTAGACTGAAGACTGAAGCTTTACAAAAAATTATTCACAGCGCTATGCAGATGGCGTCTTCCACTTCCTCTTGCATCCATCACGTGGCCACAGCTCAACTACCTATATACTTAACGCCAGCGCTTCACCATGCTCCAATGCTTGCTTTGCACGTCGTTGCTACCATCATGCCAATATGTCGTTGAAAATTATGTCGCTTTTTGATGCAGCTACGGTTTTCGGTGGTAGGTAATGGTGTAAAAAACAGAGCGAGCCCATGTTTGCTTAAGCGCCAAATGAATTACAAAGAAAAATTTGAGATTTCGTCTTCTAAATTTTTTCGATTCCTATTTTCTACCGAAATTAAATCTCGTTTACCTTGCTATTATTAAAAAGAAGCCCAGAAAATATGCAATGACAAGATTATACTCCATCTCTTTTGCTGTTTTATTTTGATTTTTTATTTCTGCGTCTGTAGTGCAGTTCAAATCAGTTTCAGACCAGATGATAGTGTCACTTTACCCATCTTACACAAAACTGTTATTATGACAATCCGATGCGACAGCACTACTTCGACTGCGTAAGGTGAGGAATGAGTCGCAGATCTAGCTGCTTACAAGCTCTTACATTCACACTTATTTGTTAACACCTGCGCAGACTTTTATTGCAGTTGTGCATATTTACCGCTTAATTTTGAGTCGTCAATACGGCCTGGATCTACCGCTACTTTTACCATTTTTGCTATTTGTCAATTTCGTTTTTCCTTTATCAAGCTGTACAAGAGTTCCTAAACAAACAACAACTAATATTAAACACACATAAGTGCAAGAGTACATAGCTGATAAGCAAATTGATGCTTGTATTTGCTAGATCCTCGTTTGCAGAGTGCCGGCACGTTTTCTCATGAATAATACAAAGCATAAGGATTTGCTTTGCACAATTTCAGGCGTGCTATGCTATGGAAACGTCGAGCAGTTGAAGGACAATCAAATGAAGTGCAATTTAATTGCGCCTACTGGTTTCAATTAAGTAATCAAGCAACGTCATCGGAAAAATAAATGTTTAAGCTTATGTGGAGTTGTTGAATTGAATAAAATAAAATAATATGTTCCAATACTTTCCTTATACGAAGATTAAACTAACTTAAATAACCTGTTCTTCCTCTGTGAAAAAGTATAATTATGAAATATATAGCCCTTCTGGAGAACTGACTAAAACCCAAATAAAGTTCTAAATTCAAGTAGAAAGTTACACTTAGAACTTTGAAAAACTTTATGATCAGCCGTAAGGGCTGCAAAATGAAAAAAGCATATACTAAAAGAAGTATTTTTGTTCCAAACAGTATCTGCTAGTACATGTTTGTCGACTTTGTATATCGATGTAGTGGTTCGGTTTCCTAACCACCTAGCAAATGGTGAAATCAGTGATTGTCCCGACTAAACCCACCCATATATGCGTATCAGCTAATGTCAAAAGTGTCCTAACTCTGGATTCAGTGGACATTGATGATATGATAACAAAACTAACATTTCATCACAGTTCGATTTCATTCAATCGTATTGGAAATCTAAGGAAATCTCGAGTCATCTACCTTTACGAGGATTTATCTCCGTGTATCTTGTGCCCATGAAAGGAAATTTAATACAAAGGCTTTGCCAATAATAAAGTAATAAACTCAAATCGATACGCTAACATCCAATTCTTCCGCTTTCCATGAAAAGACCCCCAAAAAGTTACTCATCAAAATTAATACTATCCGAATGATGCCCGCGATCTCTCGTTTAGTGAGTGGCAACAAGAAAATAATGAGGAAATAAATCTCACATAATTGGAAGCTGAACTTACCACTAGAAACGATTATTATTTGTGACAAAGCTTGAGCTCGACAAACATGTACTAACAGAAGCTGCTGTATTGTTAAGACTACAATGAGGAACCATGCTTTCACTGAAATCGATTATTTATACGATAAAATTTGTTGGCAACTTTTTTCATATAAGAATTTGTAGTGAAGAAACACCGAAAAGAAGCAGCTGAAAGCACAGAGCCCTCGACAGAGGCAATGCTAATGTTCACCAAAACACCTACCAAATACTAATCACTTAGAGACCTCAATTCAGAAACATATTTCATCGAAACGAAACAATGAAAGTAAAGGAACAGAACAACAAAGTGCAAAACAACATTTTCAACAGCAAGGCGTTAGTTAATGCCGCCGGTGTGATTTCGTATTCCATTTGGCCTACATTCTATTATCGCACTTTGCCGAATCTACCCAGCTAAACACGGCACATCGCGAACATGCTCGGCATTCCAGAATAATAGTAGAATTGACAATGCATGGTAATGAGTTTCAATTTGCGTTAAACCGCGTCCAATGGGGTAAGAGGCTTCTATGCTCCATACTTTCATGCATACATGTACAGTGTAGGGAAAACGTATTGCTTTAGCTCAGTTTTTAAGGTCTCCAAAGTCATTAAGCACTGGGCCGTCGAAGATGGATCATTCTTCACAACAACAGTGTTAGCTCTAACACATCATCTAAACAATTGCATTTTGAACACTCAAAACATCGATTTGATGAGTTATCCACCAAAAAGTCCTGATTTCCCAATTAATGATTTCTTTTTATTCCCTTTCGCAATAAAAAAACTAAGAGGGCAACGTTTTTCGGCATCTAAACAGGCATTTGATGCTTTCAAAACGCGCGCTTGTAGATTCCTCAATCAGAGTGGTAAAAATGCTTCAACAATTGGTTCAAACACATTCAAAAGGGTCTAGATCTTGATGAAGAACATTCTGAAGAACAGTAAAAAAATTTTCGATGATTCAAATTTGCTTTTGTTCTCGAATTCCGAAATACAAAAGGCAGCCTACGTATTCACATTTGAACTCGACCAAAATTCAAGATAAACAAACACTTACTACAAGATAAACAAGTACTTACAGTACTTAACGAACTATAAAACAACGGGCGAATTACAGGGTTGCATCGTTTCAACTCGTGTAAATTTTATGTTATTCACTAGAACTAAATTTGCGAGCATAAAAAGTTAGTGCGCCTAGTTCAAATTTGGTTAATAATATTGCTGTTAGAAGCACAACAACTATAACAATAATGAATACGAGCCATTACATTTTTAAATTTCCTGCACTAAGGATATTAATATCCTTAATGATGTGCAAAACCGCATGACCGAGAAGACACCGCCAAAGACACAAAAATAAAAGTCAGCCGAGGCACACATAAACATATTATGTGTATGTAACGGTGTATATTTGTATACCTGTTTGCCATAGTTGACTGGCGCATGGCTGACGACAAGCTTCGATGACGCGGCTTTCTGCATTTAGCATGAAAATCACGTGCATTAGCGCAAACCAACAACTTCAACAACAATAGCAAGAGCACAATATGTTGTGTAGCCCAAAAAACATTAAAACTTTTGCGCACAACAGGAAACAAAACGCAGAAAAGTAACTAACTAACTAAGGGTCAACTGCAAACTGGCCGACAGGAAGGGGCGGTGAGAAGAAGGAAGCGCTGCGGGAATGTGAGAAGATGTTGTGGCTGCAAAAAAGTTGCGTCAATTCCATTATTTTACGGCTATTCTGTTTCGCTTATTCCTACAGCTCTTCCGGTTGGCATCGTTGGTGGTGTTTCCTTATTCGCGGTCACCGCTGCACGTCTATCGCTCGACGGTGATTATGTTAGTCGCGCGTGAATGCTTGAAAATTAGAGTGAAAGCAACGTAATGGATACCGCTGCATTGTCACCGGAGACTGTGGCGCAGCACGCTGCCATTCGACGAGCGAGCTCAACAATTTACCGCTTGCGGTAGCGTCGCTCTAAGTGCGACCCATTCGCAGTTCACCAACAGCCAAGAGGGGTTGAACTTGGACGGCGGGCGTATACTCGACAGAATACATACTATGTATTCAGCTTAACGCTGGCGGAAATATGCTGGACTATGAAATTGGTACGGGCGTCGTACGTGTGCCAAACATACTTACTTGCTGTTGTGGTAATGAGGGGAAATGCAAACTGCGGAAAAATTTAACCCAACGCGTGCGCTCCTATGCCAGCGCCAACATGTTTAATGCCGCAAATTTGGTTTAAAAGTCATATTGAGCGTTTTTTAATTCGAGAAATTTCTCCCATATTGTTGTTGATGATTTTACTTTAGATTTTTGTTTTTTCAATGGAAATGAGATATAATAATAATTGTGTAGATAATTACAGAGCAGCTAAGAAAAAGAAAGATTAGGAACTGGAAAATTTAAAATCCTAAAACGGTTCCTAGATTTACTGAGACTTTTGATTGTTTGAAAAGCAGTAACGTCCAATTACGATATACATATATCGTTGGAAATATAAAACATCATATCATACAATAAGTAATTTTAGCCAATTATTTGTATACCCTGAACAGGGTATATTAAATTTGTCACGAAGTTTGTAACACCCAGAAGGAAGCGTCGGAGACACTATAAAGTATATGTATATATAAATGATCAGTATGTTAAGCAGAGACGATTCAGCCATGTCCGTCTGTTTGTCTGTCCGTTCGTCTGTATATATACGAACTAGTCCCTCAGTTTTTAAGATATCGTTTTGAAATTTTGCAGACGTCATTTTCTCTTCTGTGAGATATATTATTGAAATTTGAGCGAAAATCCGTACCAGATAACAGCATAGCTGCATGTAAAAAATGGGTTAGATCGGATGAAATCTTCTCTTAATTTTATTCGAATTTCCTTTTTACTTCATACCGCATAACGGGTCAATTGAAAGACCCCGGCCTGATTTATAGGTGGCGCTACTAGAATTAAATCCATATGATTTTTAGTTACTCTAACTTTCAAAAGGTCCGTATATAATTTTGAGAGCTGTCGTTAGTTGATGAATTACATAATTTTCTGCAAAGCAACTTTTTTCAATGTAAAAAATGGGTAAAAAAGAATTTCGCATGTTGACAACATAACTTAGTGCTTTTTAAAGCAAAAAAATAGATCTTAAGCAAAAACTTGATTTGATAAGAGTCTCTGAGCACTGCAGCACGAAAATCAACTATCCAGAATTGATTGCTAAGTTTAGAGGCCGAATAGCACCGGTTAAAGCAATGAACATACAAATGGGTTTCGACCGATGAAAACATCAAAAAAGTCAACAAAATAAATTTGGGTGACCATTAAGTGAAGTTGTTAAAGATAGCAACCATTCTATATGTATCAGCTGAACGTGTACATCATAGCATTCACGAATATTTGGGTATAAGAAAGCCCTGTGTAAAGTGGGTGCTGCGCGAGTTCTCTTTTGTCCTCAGAGAGTTGATGATTTGGAATGTTTGCGTCGATATGTGACAATGCATGAAACATGACTCCATCACCTTATTCCGAAGCCCAATCCACAGTCATTCGAGTGGACTGCACACGCTAAACCCGCTCCTAGACGGTGAAAAACACAACAATTACTGCGTCGGTATTTTTTGATATGTTCCATACATATTTTTATTGAAGAGAAATATGCTGAACAAAAAAAAATTTTTTGTGCTTTATGTGTGTTTTCTATGGTATGCCGTTGACTCCCTCTTTGACATGTTATACCGCGCAATATTCCTAATAACTGTGTATCTTTGTGCTTAAAAAGGATGAAATCGGATGAAAACTTGCTTTGGCCTCCATATGACTAATATCATTATTTTCGACCAACCGGCTGACGTCACTCTATTATAAATTGCTGATGATAAGTGTACCTTAATGAAACTAAGGGAGATTAAAACATGGCATGTTAGTAGTGCCAAAAATAGTTAAGATGGGTCAATACTACTCTTATTATTTTCCATATGTTATAAACGAATTACTCCAACTCAAGTATACCATATATATGAAGTAATTTCGAGTATACCAGAGAATTTAGCTTATCCTCATTGTTATCTCTAATATAAAGAATTTCGATCCTCTACTTGACATCTTACGCATTAGCTCAATGTTATAAATTAGGCTCTTCAGTTGAGATTATATTACACATACCCCCTTTAAGGATGATTTTAATTTATTTCATGAAGTTTTGCCAAGATTCAGAAGTATTTCTCCGGAATTGCTTATAAACAGATATTATAAAATTCTGGGTTGCAGAACTTAGCCTAATCTAAAAATTATTAAGGGCTTTTCTTAAAATGTATAATTTTATTTAGATGATTTCAGTAGGGGTATCTGTAGATAAAATAAAGGTGGACGTGTTACAAAGTTACCAAAAGCAAAGTATGGGGCAAATCAGAATAAGCCTACGATCACTTTTTATGTAACACAATATTGCACCAGATTTTTGTTTTTGTATTACACCATATAAATCAAGCATCAATAAAAATGTGGTAATAAAGACCACAATGTGTTCAGGTTTTGGTAAAGGTCGGGTCTAGGGAGTAATTCCAATTTTTAATAGTTGAAATACAACAAAGTTAAAAGATTAAATATAATAACAAAGTTAAATAGTCATTTGGAATTATCGAGTTACTAATCGGAAGAGTTGGCAAAAAGATTTATCTCATAAGGTGTTTCCAATTCTATTGTCGGGAAAATTTTACGAAATGTAAGGAATGAAAAGTTATAAAAAAAACTTACATCGTGTAATTCATCAAAGCAGATGGTTTTTGGAAACCCTCAATTTAGTCATTTTTTGAAATGTTACAAAATATCCTTAAAAATGCGTTGGACTCACCCATTCTGTTATTTTAAACTAATTTATCCAGTGCTTAAGGCGAAGTACTTTCTTTAATAACTTTTTTTCTTGTTATTACTAAAACTTGTTCACTGTTACTTTTTATTATGTAGGTCAGTGTGTAAAAATTCCGTAGAAAAATGGCTTCGTTCGTATGGGCATGAGAGTTTCCTTTACACGTCGGCATTTTCGCTTTATTCGATAATACGTAATTGTACTCATTATTATTTTATTGTTATTAATTACATAATGGTCACACGAATAGCTGCCACCAACCAGCCCTTCCAAATAGTTTCTTACCAACTTTTGTTGTTAGTTTTTGTTGCCATTATTTTAGTAATTTTTTCATTGTGACGGGGACAGGTTCTTGGTGATATTTTTGTTAATGCTTCTTTGACCTCGCGTATTTCCATCCACTTATTTGGGCATTTTATGTAAAACATCAATGTGTATGACAATTTTAATGCCATGTCGTTAGCGCTTGCCGGAAGGAAAAGGGAAATATCGAAAACACGCAACCAACAAACCAAAAACAATGGAACAATGGCATTGTGAAATGAACAGAAAACTTTTCTCTGGAAAAATTATTTTCTTCCCTTTACGTTTTTGTTTTATTACAATACGGAAACATCAAATTTTTCACCTGATTGCAGGTGCCAGTCAATGGACGACTACCCCGTCCCCACTAATGATGCCGTCTACCAGCATCGTCGTCATCCGTTGGCGTGTTAGTGTTCCACCATTTACCATTCAATAATCCATTGATTGTATTTACTGTATTTTTTGCGAATTCACGTAGTTTTTTGTGAAATAACTGTTCGTGTAAATGACCTTCAAATGTTATTTAAGCAGGATTTGTATACAGCCATGCTTTAAGCCATGTGTTATATGGACATAGAAAATACTTCGTAACTTTAGGTACCTTTTTTCCTTCTTTGAATGAACTGCACTTTAAGTTGAGTATTACCTGAAGAAATAAGTATATGAAATCAGCTTATAGCTTTTAATATAGCAAATTAGCTTACATAATCATCTAGCATCTGGTCTAGAGCTGTTTTGAATGAACGTATGAGGCTGTTGTGTTCATGAAACATAGTTTTAAGACGATTTCTCGTCTTACTTCAGTACTGATTGCTCAACGCCGATCAGCTTCTGCAGTTTCATTACTGGTGAAATAAATTTTTAAAAACTTGAGATCTTCATCTTGATTTTGGAGCAATGATCCAATTCTGTGGTAAATTTGGCCTTGCACTTTAAAAGTGGACATGTATCCGGTATTGTTCACTATGTTTGTTGCCTCAAAGGACGTAATTTGGAAGCACGAGTTATATTTTCGGATGTTTTGAAAACAATTTTTGGAAGTTGAAGTTCGCTTAGAAATATAACTAAGAAGTGGCTCAGATGGCTTCATCAATGGTGACAAACCAACTTTACCGTTCGAACAGCACATTCCAGGGGATTCTTTAGCGAACTTCAAAGCACCACGATGTGTACAAACTTAGTTCAATACACCGATCACTACGTCTTTGTGATTTCTGTAATCATCATCCTTATTATAATTAAACGCCGCAAGATTTAGCTCTTCGGTTACGATTGATATTAAGTCTTTGCGTACGTTTTTGGATTGTCTCGGTATCTCGCGATGAAAAGATCTCGAGGTCTCGCGAGATCCTTAATTGTTTACTTTAATATACTTCAGTATACCTCAATATACTCCATTGTACTTAAATATATTTCATATTGTCATATACATATATCCACAACGCATGTGTCAACACAAATTTGGGTTATAAAACAATAAAATATCAGATATAATAAAAAATATACTTTCATTTTTATATGTATAGATGATTACTTGAGAGTTTTTGATTTTTTTTTTCGATTTTACAAGTTGTCGATAATATTTCTTTGGTAGATAAGCAGGTAAGTTTACTCTTAAGGGGTTACATGGGTTTCCTTGGACACAAAACGGCCTTTTTTTAATAATTTTTTTACATTTAAAAAATGAAATATTTTAATGAAATTTTTTTTGTTTAAAAGACTCATATTTAGTAAACATTTTTTAAAATTTTCAAAAAAAAATATCAAAATGGCAGTCATTACGACGCCATTTCCGGCAGTCCCTCAGAAAAAGGTGCATACGCGTTGTCATCAGAACTTCTCTCAGGATCATCTCAAATAAAAATAAAAAATACGTGTTTTAGTAAATAAACTAGGTATTGGACGAAGGAAAACAAAAAAAAATTAAAATTGGATTTTTGGCAGACGTTTTTATAAAAAAATGCAAATCTCGATGAAAATTTCTCGACATTTTTTTTCAAATAAATGTAATTCGAAAAAAAATACTTCGTTCAAGACCTTGTAAATGATATCTCGAAGACCTGTGTAAAGTTTCATCAAGATCAGTGAAGTAGTTCGCGAGAAATCTTTTCAACCGACTTTGAAAACATAGTTTTGAGAAAACCGCGTTTAAAGTTTTACCTAGTGCACCCTCTGCCTATACCTGACATCGAGCGTCCACCTTTTCAAGGTTGTATCTCCGAAAGTATTAGTCGGACCATCTTGAAAATTTTGGACAATATTTTAGAAATGTTATAGAATTTAATAAGATAAAAAAAGTTTCGATTTTTTGAAACTGTGAAACCCATGTAACTACTTCAAATGTGAAAAGCAAAAGTATGTTGCTTACTTTTTACAAAAAATACATTTTCAAATATCCGCCCTTTCACTTATCTCACAATACATATTTATTACTGCAACACCCATTGCGCAAAAGAGCATAATTCAGTCATATCCGTTTCAATTTTAAACCTATGCAATTTTTCTCTAATTCAGCTAATCTTGAAAATCGTGCATTTTTAACTCTGCATTTACACAATGCTATTAGTGCCCTCTACCGCATTTCTTTTTCTCACACACACATGTGAGTAGCAGAGCTTCCGCACACGCCATCGTCCATCAAACGAACCTAATTATAAATTCAATTATTGCATGTGCATTTACCCAGTCCATTGCTGTCCTATTCGGTGTGCGCCGCCATTTGGCCTACGGAGTATGTGCCTAACCTTTTATTGCAATAAATTATAAAATTTTATCACAAAATGTAAATAACAAGACATTGTGGCACGCGACTGATTTATTTGTGTTTGTAATGCATTCTGATATTGCAGAAGTGGCAAGGACCGACTGTGGAGCAACGCCATCAACAGAAGGCAAAGAAACGTTTGGAAAATTGTAGTTTGGCTGATTGCACTGCTGTATTGGCATAAGCAAATGAAGCCAAAGCAATTGTATGAAAATGTGTGTGTGAGCTCTAACTTATGGTAGACATTGTTGGAGGGTTTAAACTATCGAAGTGTACGTATATGTGTCCCCATATATACGTACATATAGAAGTTTCAGAGTTTATTGTTTACACTGGGTCAAGAGTTAACTTGATAAAAAAAATTGTTAAAATGAGAAACAGTGGGAACATATTGAACACAAATATAAACAAGTGTGTCAAATATTATATGAAAGATAGAGATATATTTTAAGAGGTCAACTCCATATCCTCTCCCTGAATTTACATTGCGAAATTTTACACTTACTCAAAATTGGTGAAAAAGTTAATATATGTTCAAAACTAGTATAACCAACTAGAGATAAAAAATTAAGCGTATATTCCAACTCAATATGCCACACACACACATGACCCTTGCAGGTATTGTTATCAAGAACTTAGACATGATGCGGAGAGAAGTTTCGAATTGAAGACAACTTGTAATTTAGGTTCAATATAGGAGCATCTGTTTTAATTAAAAAAACTCTCATTTCCGATTTCTCAGAGTCCGTTCAATAGTTTACAGCTTGCAAAATATTACCAGATTTTGCTAGCTAATTTGCAAAATTTCTTAGTGAACAACGGTAAAAGTTCCTGATTTCATGCAGAGTATCCTGTGTTGTCGAGAAATTCGACTAAGTTCTTACAAAAAAAGAATCGACGTCAAGCTTAATGCTTCAAGAACTAGACGCTTATTGGAGAGTTTATACAAAAACCGAAAAACCTTTAGCCTCTGATAAATTTTCGAAAATTGGCCGCTTCTCCATTACTATGTGGCGGACATTCCACTGCTCGACCATTAAGAAGTTTGAATAGCAACTACCCATCTGAAAGCAACAAAGCGGCAGGAGCCGATGGATTGCCGGCCGAACTATTCAAACACGGCGGCGAAAAACTGATAAGGAGCATGCATTAGCTTCTTTGAAAATTATGGTCGGACGAAAGCATGCCCAACGATTGGAATTTAAGTGTGCTATCCCCAATCCTCAAAAAAGGTAGACCCCACAAACCGCGCCAACTACCGTAGAATATGCGTCCTCAAAATCGCATATAAGATTCTATCGATCGTATTGTGTGAAAGATTAAAACCCACCGCCAACAAACTGATTGGACCTTATCAGTATGGCTTCAGACCTGAAAATCAAGAACTGACCAGGTACTCACCTTGATACACACCACCTCTTCGTCAATTTCAAATCTGCCTTTGACAGCACGAAAGGGCTGCCTTTACTCAGCTACCTCATAGAAAGAATTATATGTGCATCATGTACTTTCTTGATTAAAAAAGTACAAAAGCTGATATCGAGATTTTGGGTATGTAGTTTTATTTGCAGATAAAGTTTACAAAATAAAATCATAAAGTGGTGACAAATTTCAAATATATGTAATAAGGAAGTTAAATCAAAAATAATCAAACATCGCTCCGAAGGCTTGGGTTTAGGCACCAATGAGGTATGTTTCAGTAACGGATTTTTATAAATTTTTCGCACTATTCGACTGTTAATTATTTGGAGACTCATACGACTTTAAATTTTTTCACTACTCATTAAATCAACCACAGCAAGTCCTTGTATTTGTATTTACGCAAATAAATGTTGCTTTTCCGCAGACTTCGTTGAATTGTACCATATTTACTTAAATTTCTTTGGTGATTAGAGATGCAGGTCCGGTGCCGGCTTACTTTTTTTGCGGTCTTGGTGATCTTCGCACCGTTGTCATGCATTCCTTTTATAATACCTTGTTTATGGTCTGTCAAACTAGATTGATGAGCCATTTTAACTAACTAATATTTAAATTAATTTCACGATTTTGAACAATTACATACTTACAATAAAAATCTCAAACTCATTTTTGGAACTTAACTTGCGAAAACGCTATTAGCAGCAGTTGCGATGATTTCCCACTAATGTGCACATCTATTACTACGCAGCACCGAAAGCTCACGACTGGCCTAACCTCTTACAAGAATGATCTTGACAAAAAGTAAGTTTCATATGCTTAAGAAACGTAATAATAACAATTTACCTGAGGTCTGAGGACAAAAAAATGACGCTGGTGTCCTAAACGCAGCATAGAGGCGATGCGGAAGAAATTTAACAACAATTCACGCACCTTTCCATCCATACGGTATATACAAGGTGCGTTCCAAAGTACACAGGACTTAAAAATAACAGAACAAATGTTTTTTTCGTCAAAACCACTTTATTTTATTCAAAAGAGTCTTCTTCTGCTTCAATAGGCATTCGATAGGCAATCATCCATAATCTTGCTTCATCAATTGAATTGTTTCAGTAAAAGTTTTAACAATTTTAAAACAAAATTTAATGTTGGCTCTTTGTTCGAAGCTCATTTTCGCACCAATAACACAAACATACTGACATTTAAAACGCAATAACTTCACTTCTAATTGATGATAACTGACAGGCGACATATAGAAGGGGCCACCAGGGGTCACTAGATTCAAAGAGTTCTGTTTACTTTGGAACGCAAGCCAAGCCAACCTCTGTAATGGCTTTTGCAGATGCGAGTAGCAACGTTATTCAATTCTAAGAGCTCTCTCTGTCAGGGAAACGTTTGAATATTTTAGCCCATATGTTATATAAACATTCGCATATAACCAGGAATAAAACGGAAACGAAGCTTTGGAATAACTCGTTAGCATTACTACGAAGTCAGCCAAGTAATAATGAAATAACTCGCATAATGAAATCATTCGAATTGCTGGAACCGGGGTACCATCCTTAACAAAGCTAAGCCCAACAGTCACAGGTCTAATACATATGAGGCACCTGTAGAATTAAATCCATGTGATTCTTGGTTAGACCTTACCTTCAAAAGACGCGTGTAGAAATTCGACAGCGCGCGGGCACACATTTGACTAAAAAAATAATGCATGTGACACGGCTCCATCATCTTACTCCGAATTCCAATCCAACCAACTCCAAAGCTTGAAAAAACGCATCAATCGCTTGGCAACGTTATAGCGTCTATATTTTGCGATGCGCATGGAAAAACTTGTATTGATGACCTTGAAAAAGGAAGGACCGTCAACAGCGACTAATACTACTCTTACTGGATCATTTGAAGGGAGAAATTGTCGAAAATGGCCATATTTGAAGTAAAAGAAAATACTGTTTCACTGAGACAATGCGACGTGTCACAAAACAATAAAAGCGATGGAAAAATATTGGGCTTCGAATTACTTTCGCATTCTGTCTTTAGATCTGTAAAGAATATTCGCGGTGAAATTTTCGGCAAATGAAGAGTTGATCTCCGAAACTAAGGCCTAATTTAAGGAAACCACACGGGACGAAAAGTTGAAGGGTTGCAATAATCCGGTGTATCACCGTTAAAGGGAACTATATATGTATGTTCAATAAGAAACTAATTTAGTCAAGAAAACGTGTTTTACTATGGTAGGCCGGAGACTTTCCATCTGACCTTAAATAGTCATGTGTGACTTCCAATACGGATACATGTATATAAATACAATGCACTGTGCGAGCTTTTGGGCTTTTACTGCAATAAAACGAAGCTCTAAATGGAGCGAGCACCAGCTTAAAGTAAAGTTTCAACGCTTGAGGGCATGTCGAAACGCTGCCTTTTGATCGCATTAATTAGCATAAGTCTATGTTGTTTTAAAACCGGAAATTGGACGCTGCAACTAATCGGAGCAAATCTCTTCATCAGTCTCTGCTAAGCATACAAGCATTGTTATTAATACTGCTAATCACAGTTAGCAGCTTCGATTTACACTCGTTCGTAACTCATATAACTAATTTAATTAATAAAGTTTCTGCTCAACAATGCCCCAAAGACACATTTAACGAGCACTTAAATGAAATTAATTGCTTACATGGACACTGTCAAGCTACAGTAACGAGCAAATAACAACAGCGCCGCTGAACCCATCAACATTGTTGGCAGTAAAGGTTGAAGCTGGTAGAAGAGAGCTAAGGTGTCTTAGCTCGAGCCACTTCCAGGTTCACGCACAGAAGACCCTTCAATATGTAAACAGTCATTGTTGTAGTAGTTGTCATTATTTTTTGTTAAAGCTTATGGAAGGCAAGTAATTTGTGGAGTGAGAGGAAAACGCACAGCAAGTGTCAAAGCGCTGATGAAGGCGACATGTCCGGCTTGTCAAATAAAATAAAAAAACCAAAAGAAAAGTTGCGGCGTGGTGAAGCTAGAACAGCACACACACTCCTACATGTACTAGTATATAACATTGAGGACTTCTGCCATCCAGTGAAAACAAATAAAAGCCTGACATACACGCTGATGACAATAAATGTCAAAGGACTTGGTGAAGTCATTGGTGGCTTGGTGGCGCAAACAGCAAAAGAGCAGTGTTATATTGAAAAGCAGTGGCGCAATCGCCATTTGACAATAAAAAAAAGCGCTTTAATTGCGCAAACTTTTGCACAGCGCGTCCGCTCTCACAGGCGCACACAAAAATTCCCAGCGACGGGGGTTGCTATCCTGAAGTCAGCGTTTATTGGTCAGTCGCTTTATGTGTCGCTTTTGCAGCTGGTATGAGACACCTTGAGAGGTTTTTTTTTGCCATTTTTCCTTCTCTACATGCCTGAAATTACATTCGCGCTTGTTCTCACACTTTTTTGCGCTTATCTGCTTTCTGCTTTCGGAAATCTATTTTCGTCGTCTACTTGTTTAATGATGCTTAACGCTTTTTTGACGTCAACAAAAGCCGTAAATCTTACCCTACTCACGCTGTATGCCGCCTCACTTTCTTATTGCCACTCACTGATTCCGACTTTAAATGCTGCCGTCGCCGCTGTCGATGTTGCAACAATGAAAGGCTTATAACATTTTTAATGGTGTACCTTTTGGTACGCCTGTGTGCATGTTTGTCGAAAAAATTGTGGCGTACTGCCAACGCTCAGATTTTATTGCCTTCATCCTGGCGCTGATACTAAGTAACTGAAAAGTAAAGTGTTGCAAGAAATAATTTTGGGGCAATTAAATGTTAATTACCTTGTAAAATTACGACAGATAAAAAGAAATTGCCAATTATCCAGACAGTGGCAAATAATAATGTAAAATAAATATGATGTCCTGTGGAAGAAAAGGGCATATAAATTTTAGTCATTTGCTTCAGGTTTCATGTATGTAAAAAAACTGAATTAACACCTAAATTTCGGCTTGAATAAGTGAAATGAGAGCCTGAGAGCTCAGAGAGATCGTTATAGCAAATGTAATACAATAAATTAAAGACACCTTCTTCTGGAATGTACTCGACCATAAAGTGTGAAATTGCTTATGAAGAGAAATTAGGAAGTAGAGAAACAGTGATTAAGTGTACTTGAAAAAGGATAGAGACATATTGCGAGGCGGTGCAGTATAAACCAAACCAACGGCCAAACTTGCATAGAAATTATAAATAAACTTTTCCAGTCATTTGTTGATAACGTCCAAGAAACTGTTTGACTTATTCTACAATTTCAATTGTCGATTTTTGAGAAATATCGAGTACCCGTTTGCAAGATACCACACCACCGACTTTATACCGTGTACATCAGTCAATCACAGAAGTATCTCTGCCAAAAACCTATAAAATTGGGTTAACACTAACCACCATCCAGCATTTACCCTTCTTGGTCCTCCAGTTCAGCCTACGGACATATTTCAAATTTCTGTACAAATGTATTTAAAGCCATTTTGGCATAAACGTCAATTTAAGCAGCTAGATGTACAAATCATTTGTACTAAAAAAAAGATTTTTTTATTTTATTCTGGCAATACTTCGAAATAAAGCTCAACAAATGTGGCCAGCTGAGTGAAAAAAACGATTTTGTAAAGTGCAGGTGCAAATATATTTCAATTTTAAAAGCAGTGAACTGTAGAAACTCGAAGGTATGTTTAGTTATGTTGCTACAATCTTATTAAGGAATTAGTGTAAAACCTTTGACACAAAGTTTATTATAATACAGTGCATCGTTACATTTTTTCAAACTTCATTAACGTGTTAGTACAATGGCAAGTAAAATTTCAGTGCAGCAGATTTTAGACCTGCTTGTGAATAGCGATATTGAAGATATGTCCGATGATGAAGAGGACTTAGAAGGAGAATATGATAACGTCTTAGAAGAACAAAGAGTGGGAGAAATTTTAGAGGAAGAGGAATCTGTCATACCCAAAGTTCTACCACAGGCGCAGAATACGCCCTCAAATAAAAGTTCCAATCCCCAAAGTTAGAATTTTTAAATAGAGCAATAACATGCATTTTGTTGATAATTTGTCCATTACCGACGAGAAAAAAAAGATAAGCTTTGGGTAGTTGCTGTACAGAAACTAGTTGCAGATCTTGTTGAAGATAGTGAGGTTTTTATTGACCTCTACTTTACATCCATAAATATCCTGGAGCTTTCGTTAGATGCATTGAGTCATGCGTAGAAGTTCACGCAATTGAGGAAAGTGCCCAGCTGGTTGATGTCCTCTTGAAAATAAAGGCTGACATCACCGCCGTCCAAGAAATTCGATGGACAAGACAAGGACAGAGACGAGTAGGTCCTTGTAGCATTTACTACAGTGGCCATATAAAGGAGCGCAAGTTTAGTGTGGGGTTCGTGGTGGGAGAGAGACTCCGTCGCTGAGTACTATCATTCAATCCGGTGAATGAACGTCTAGCCACAATCCGCATCAAAGCGAGGTTCTTCAACATATCGCTGATTTACGCCTACGCTCCGACGGAAGAGAAGGACGATGTGACCAAAGATGCCTTTTATGCGTACTTGGAAAGCACTTATGAGAGCTGCCCCTGCCAATACATCAAAATCGTGCTGGCGACTTTAACGCCAGGGTGCGCAAAGAAGGTATCTTTTTCACTACGGTCGGTAAATTCAGCCTCCACGAGGAAACATCCCCAATGGGTTGAGGCTGATCGACTTCGCCGGGGCCCGAAATATGGTTATTTGTAGTACTAGATTCCTGCATAAGAAGATACATCAAGCTACCTGGCTGTCTCCAGATCGAAAAACCACCAAGCAGATCGAACACGTTGTGATAGACGGAAGACATGTCTAGAGTGTTTTAAATGTGCGTGGGCTCCGAGGTCCTGACATCGACTTGGACCACTACCTTGTTGCGGCCAAGATTCGCACCTGCCTCTGTTCAGCAAAAAACGCACGCCATCAAACACAAGGAAGGTTCGACGTCGAGAAGCTGCAATCATAACAGACAGCCGAACGATTTTCTACTCGGCTTGCACTCCTGCCCTCTGAGAGCCCTCGTCAACAAGTCGGTATAAGGAAATTGTGGGACGGCATTTCAAACTCCTTACGTACAGCCGCAACTGAAACCATTGGTTTTCGGAAAGTACAAAAGAACAGCTGGTACGACGAGGAGTGCCGTTTCGCAACGGAGAGAAAACAGGCTGCCTACCTCGCCACGTTACGATCGACCATAACACGTGCGGGATGGGATAGATACCGAGAGTTGAAGAGGGAAGCGCGACAGAAAAAGAAAGAGGCCGAAATACGTGAGTACAAAGAGCTTGATAAGCTGGCCGACTGGCTCGAAAATTCTACAAAAACATGCGGCGGCTTACAGAAGGTTTCAAGACCGGAGCATACTCTTGTAGAACCCCCAAAGGTGATCTAATCACCGATGCCTAGAGCATACTTAAATTATGGAGGGAACACTTCTCCAGCCTGCTGAATGACAGCGAACGCACAACCCCAGAAGATGGCGAACCCGATTCCTCCGACGACGATGGAGCAGACGTTCCATTGCCCGACCCGAAGAAGTTCGAATAGCAATTACCCGCCTGAAGAACAAAAAAGCGGCGGGGGCCGATGTATTACCGGCCGAGCTATTCAAACACGGCGGTGAAGAACTGATATGCCCAGCGATTGGAATTTAAGTGCGCTATGTTCACTCCACAAAAAAGGATACCCCACCATCTGCGCCTATCGTGGGATAAGCCTCCTCAACATTACATATAAGGTTCTATCGAGCGTATTGTGTGAAAGACTAAAGCCCACCGTCAACAAACTGATTGGACCTTATCAATGTGGCTTCAGACCTGGAAAATCAACAACCGACAAAACTAATACAGCTATGTAAACTGACGTTGAGCAACACCAAAAGTTCCGTCATAATCGAGAAAGACCTCTCCGAGAGTTCGATACCAAACGAGGTTTCAGACAAGGCGACTCCCTATCGTGCGGTTTCTTAAACTAGCTTCTGGAGAAAATAATTAGAGCTGCAGAACTAAATAGAGAAGGTATAAGAGAGGAATAAAACTGTACAGCTGTTGGCGTATGCCCATGATATTGACATCATCGGCCTCAACACCCGCGCCGTTAGTTCTGCTTTTTCAGGACTGGACAAGGAAGCAACACAAATGGGTCTGGCAATGAACGAGGGCAAGACGAAATATCTCCTGTCATCAAACAAACAGTCGTCGCACTCGCGACTAGACTTTCAGGTCACTGTTGACAGTCATAACTTTGAAGTCGTTAGCCTGGAAATCCAACGTAGGATAACTCTTGCCAACAGGTGCTAATTTGGAGTGAATAGGCAATTTTGAAGCAAAGTCCTCTCTCGACAAACAAAACCCAAACTCTATAAGTCACTCATAATTCCCGTCCTGCTATATGGTGCAGAGGCTTGGACGATGACACTTGGAGGATGAGTCGACGTTGCGAGTTTTCGAGAGAAAAGTTCTGCGAAAGATTTATGGTCCTTTGCGCGTTGGCCACGGCGAATATCGCATTCGATGCAACGATGAGGTGTATGAGATATATGACGACATTGACATAGTTCAGGGAATTAAAAGACAGCGGGTACGTTGGCTAGGTCATGTTGTCCGAGTGGACGAAAACACTCCAGCTCTGAAAGTATTCGACGCTGTAACCGCCTGGGGAAGCAGAAGAAGGGGATACCTGCACTCCGTTGGAAGGACCAGGTGGAGAAGGACCTGGATACGCTTGGAATGTCCAATTGGCGCCACGTAGCGAAAAGAAGAAACAACTGGCGCGCTGTTGTTAACTCGGCTATAATCGCGTAAGCGGTGTTTACACCAATTAACAAAAAGATTTGTTAGATGAAGTGGTATTTGCCACAGGTATGTTCAACTGAACATAGCGCCTAAGGAACTTGCCTCAAAGCTCTCAAGCGACAGAACATTACTAAAAAGGAAGCGAAGCTACAAAGAATTTGTTCGAGTGGATGACAAAATCTGTGTAGTCAAGTGGATGGATAGCCGTTCCGTAGTAATAGCCTCAACATCGGCTGCATCCCTTCCTCTCCAACCGTTTAGGCGATGGTAAAGTGCGTGAACTAAATATACTGTTGATTGTCCAAATGATTTTACACGCTACACTCAATGCATCGGAGGCATGCAACACATGAGTGATGTACAAAATATATTTTAGCTCTTAGATTACGCTCAGGATTGACGAGATATGCATATCATTAGGTATATCAATATCTTAGAAAAATTAATTCAACATATAATATTGGAATTATGTTATACTTAATGACTAAGATTTATGAATTATTTCCCTTATCTATATCTGATGATTGGCTTTAAATTTAAATTTAATTTTTTTTAGCGCTGAATATCATTGAACACGTTCTCTTATTTAGTTTATAAAGCTTAAATAATACAAACTTTCATATGCTCTGGTTGATCCTTAACGGATAATACCAAATATAATAAATTGAAATTCCTTTGGGTTGAGTGTGTATCACATACATATATATCTTATTTTAATAAATTAGGTTGATTATATTATAAATACATCTACCTACAATATCAAATGAGATGATATTCACATTTCCAATAGGCTTTTACGATACATACTAATAAATATATATGTCAGCTGCTGATACTGTAAGCTAATATTGAAGATCTTCCTACTTTCGGTGAAGAATATATCCATTTATAATATTAGTCATCTTAATGAAACTATCTTTACGTATTTTCTTAAAAGGTTATACACAATTAGAGTTTCCAAAAATTGATTATTTTATTTTAATTATTCAATAAACTCGATAACGGCTAAACCGATTAGTCTCAAATTTTAACACGATTTTCTTAAATATATTTTAAAAATTAAATTAAGATTTTTTCTCACCGATAAATATTTAAAAAAAATTTAAGGTGGAAATTTTGGTCAAAATTATACAAATAATATTTTATTTTGCTTATTCCTTTGATTTGCATTACTAGATTGAAAATTACTTTAACAAAATCTGCGTGTTTCTTTCTTTCAGAGGATTCAGTTCAAAGATGTAGTAGCTACCGCAAAACATCTTTTTTGAGAGGTCAGCTGTAGTTTCTTTCCAAATAAATATTTTTACCAATACTAAGTCTTAAAATACAGCAAAAAGATACCTTGATCTATGGATCAATAAATTTAAAAGTTTTCTCAAAAAAAATTTGGAAAATTATATAACTCCTTAAGCATAAAGTATAGTAATATACATATGTCAGGCCTTCTCCTGGGCCTCCCGCTGTGAAAACTAGTTTTTCGATACTGAATCGAAATTCAATTTTCTGCTACTAAAATAGTCCGGTATTGAAATTATGACATGAAAAGATCATAAATTATTTTAAAGAATTCTACTAGCATTCGTTTAAAGCTATTTTGAAAATATTGCAACAACGAATTTAATTATCGCTTGCTAATAACTTTGTGACACGGTACTTTGTATAGGCGATCTGTTTTTGCTCTTATTTTGCCAAAGCATCGCTTTTAATTAAATGAGAAATAACATTTTTAATGTAGCGCCTATTTCAGCTGCAAATAAAAGTTTTTGCTGCCATTAATTAATTCCATTTTACGATTTTACAACTGGTCTTATTTTACATAAATCGGCATATAAGCCAAACATTTTATATTTTTTCCTCATTTTTCGCTGAACGAGTTTTTTTCAGTTTACTAACCATAATTAATCACGTTACTTTGAGATTAAAAACATGTGTTATGCTGCTGTTTGCTTTCGTTAAGCCTCTGAGCTTTGCCGTGAACCAAATAGTAAACAAGAATATATAAAAAATTAATTATCATTGCATGTACGTAGTTTAGTTTTATTTTTTAATATAAAAGTTCTTAATTTTTTTTTTTTTTTTTGGAAATGCGGGTACTTGATAAAAAAAATGGAAAATTTCGGCACCTTTCTGGAATATTGTCCTTTGTATCAAATTCATTAACAATCAACTAACCATTCTGTGTTTGAAATTAAAGTTGAGCCTCAGAGAAATATTTATATCATCCAATATTTTGGTTCTTAAATCAAATTATCATGAATTATATACAAAATATTTGCTGGTATATTTTGGAGAGATAAAAGTACACTCGCTCTTCGGAAATATTCAAGTATTTGCGAGTCTGAACTTTTCAATCTTTTTATACGCCAAAAGCAAACAAACACACTTTGTGTGACTGCTTTATCGATTATGTTGATCTCATCGAAGGTATCTCATAGTATCTCACAATACTTGTATTTTGTTAAGTAGACTCAACTAAAAATTTTAAATATTGAAGAAAATTATTTTTTCGTAAAGCTTCTTTACAGGCGTAGAAACCGCTTACGGCGGTATAGACGACTTAGCAACAGCGCACCAGTCGTTTCTTCTTTTCGTTACGTGATCTCAATTGGATATTCCAAGCAAAGCCAGGTCCTTTTCCACATGGTCCTTCTAACAGAGTGGAGGTGTTCTCCTTCTTCTGTTTCCCCCGGCGGAAACTACGTCGAATACGTGTTGCCCTCTTTCACTGCCAGACGCATTTGCTTTTCTTCCTTGCCTAGTCTGGAGAAAGCAGGACTGACGGCGCGGGTGTTGAGGCCGATGATATCGATATCATACACCAGTAGTTGTACACTCTTATAAAAAAATGTACCTGCTCGAATTATTTTGTCCGGCAGCAGGTTGAAGAAGTCGCACGATAGGGAGTCACCTTGTCTGAAACCTCGTTTGGTATCGAACGGCTCGGAGAGGTCCTTCCCGATCTTAACGGAGCTTTTGGTGTTGCTCAACGTCAGTTTACCCCTTTCAGACTTAGTTATAACAATTGTGAGATCTGGTTTAACTACAATAAACTACCTAAAAAATTTATTTTTCATGTTGACCTTCAAGCAGTGATTGTGAGTACTGCTTTCAATAGAAACGCCAAAAAAGAAAAAAAAAATTTTTTAAAGGTAAATAGCGGATCACAAGCTTTAGTTTCAAAGAGTCATTTAGCAAGCTTAGACATGCGTCCAATTGGTGAGTGTTTTTATTCTTTTTAAACATATAAAACTAAAATTATGATAGTGATTGAAGTTACCATAAAATATCTCAAGTGATTGTCCTCATTTAAATTAATTTGCTGATAGTTATTATTAATTGGAGGGCAGTAAAATACACATATCACAATTGTGTTATTCAGGCACAGAGTACAGTTTCGTTGCTTGCTCACAAATGTGTTATCTTCCCAATTTCTAGTAAGATTTTTCGATTTGGGCAACAGCGATGACTTTGAAGCAGTCCTAGACATTTTAGATCAATCTGATATAGACTTCAGTGATGATGATGACAATATAGATGAAACTTGGACTCCGTTTAACATAAACGCTGGTGGAGAAGAAAGCGAAAGAAGTACAGAAGTTATGGTTGCCACAATCAAATAAGAATGAAGATACCTTTAGAATACTTAAATAATTATTTTCCGGCATACCACTATGAGAATGTGGTGAAATTTACCAAAAAGTGTGTCTTTAATAGCATTCTACGATTAAATAAGCAAAAATATTACGCTATAGATATACCCCACCTATAAGGCTTCTTACATATCTCTCAAAACACTAAATACTCTTATAATTGTCACCTCAGCTTAGGTGAGAACAAAGTTTGTATCTCATGTGAGAACATTTGCAGTGATAATTCAAAACGGCAATATCCTTGTTCAAAAATAAGTATATAAAATTAATAATGCAATTACATCGAATTTGAGTTTTATTTTAGTATTAGTCAAAAACGAATAACAAATATTGATTAATTTATTATTTCTTAGCCTTAGAACTTAAAATTGTCAATTTTAGAAGCAACATATTTGGCAAATTTAAAACTTATCAAAATACAAAGCTTCTCATCATAAATGAATATGAAACGTTATTGCTTCTCTTCATGACCCAGTTAGGCAAGTGCGTTACGCAGAACATTACGTGGCTTTTCTGCAATCCGTCACTGTCAATTTTTAATAAGCCAGATGTATATTTCCTCGTAATTTCTTTAGAAAACTAGGCGCCAGCGCACTCCTAATAAAGAATATGCTTTTCAAAGCGTTTTTTTGGAGGCGTAATTCTCAGAGATATTCATTGTAAATAAAACACCGAAAAATGTCAAAGGTACGCATGTTTTCCATTAATGGAAAATCTGAAATATGTCATACACAGTAAATTAATATATAATCCTGGCACTGAGGATTGCAAGAGGCACCTATGAACAAAATACTTTGAAAATGTGTGCGTGACCCTAATTTTGATCGGTATAACTCGTAAACCAATGAAGCTACAATAATCAAATATATGACAAATCATATAAGAACACCAACCGACAGTGTGAAAATGGACGACATCGGATGCTTACCTCGCCCACTCTCCTTATAATACTTTTGATAAAAAATACTAAAAGTGCGATATATCAATAATTAAATCGTCAGATACATTAAATTTTACACACAATATGATAAAAGAGGGCTTTATAGGAGCCGGAGCAAGTTCTCTGATCGCCCTTCACTTGGGAGTGGCCAGAAACGATTTTTTTAAATATGGCGCCAGCAGCTCACGACTTCCGGTCTTTAACCAAGCATCCTCTGCAGGTGAGGAGGCGAAACATCCTCTCCACTGGGTTGTGCGTTGGGTTTGGGACCCGCCACGTAAAAACCTCACCCAATGAAAGTCATCAACAAGCTTCGGATGAGTGACCTCCTTTTGGTGAGGACCATGACAAACGCATTAAGGAATATGATTTGAAGGCTTGCACCTGGAATGGCCGGTCCCTTAATTGGGACGGTGCCGCTGCCCAGCTGGTTGAGGATCTCGTGAAAATAACGGCTGACATCATCGCCGTCCAAGAAATGCGATGGACGGAACAAGGGCTGAGACTAGTAGGTCCTTGTGGCATTTACTACAGTGGCCATATAAAGTAGCGCAAATTTGAGGAGGGATTCGTGGTGGGAGAGAGACTCCGTCGCCGAGTACTATCCTTCACTCCGGTGAATGAACGTCTAGCCACAATAYGCATCAAAGCGAGGTTTTTCAACATATCGCTGATTTGCGCCCACGCCTCGATGGAAGGGAAGGACGATGTGACCAACGAGGCCTTCTATGAATACTTGGAGCGCACTTATGAGAGCTGCTCCCGCCACGATGTCGAAATCATGCTTGGCTACTTTAACGCCAAGGTGGGAAAAGAAGGTATCTTTTTCACTACGGTCGGTAAATTCAGCCTCCACGAGGAAACATCCACAATGGGTTGAGGCTGATCGACTTCGCCGGGGCCCGAAATATGGTTATCTGTAGTACTAGATTCCAGCACAAGAAAATACATCAAGCTACCTGGCTGTCTATCGGAAATCCACCAACCAGACCGATCATATCAGGATAGACGGAAGAGACGCCTCCAGTGTTCTAGACATGCGTACACTCCGAGGTCCTAACATCGACTCGGGCCACTATCATGTTGCAGCCAATATTCGCACCCGCCTCTGTGCAGCAAAAAAACGCACGTCAAGAAACACAACGATTTTCTACTCGGCATGCACGCCTACTCTCTGAGAGCTGCAACCGAAACCATTGGTTTCCGGCAAATGTAAAAGAACAACTGGTACGACGAGGAGTGCCGTGTTGCAGCGCAGATAAAACCAGCTATCTACCTCGCAGAGTTACGATCGACCACAATACGTGCAGGATGGGATAGATACCGAGAGTTGAAGAGGGAAGCAAGACGCATTTGCAGACAGAAAAAGAATGAGGCCGAAATGCGTGAGTACGAAGAGCTTGATAAGCTGGCTGACAGGGGTAATGTTCGAAAATTCGACGAAAAGATGAGGCGACTTACAGAAGGTTTCAAGGCCGGAGTATACTCTTGTTGAACGCAAGGAGGTGACACAGTAACCGATGCCCAGAGCATACTTAAATTATGGAGGGAACACTTCTCTAGCCTGCTGAATGGCAGTGAATGCAGAACGAAAAGAGAGGGCGAACCCGATTCCCCAATCGATGACGACGAAGCAGACGTTCCATTGACCGACCATGAAGAAGTTCGAATAGCAGTTACCCGTCTGAGGAACAACAAAGCAGCGGGGCCCGATGGATGATCGGCCGAGCCATTCAAACACGGCGGCGAAGAACTGATAAGAAGCATGCGTCAGCTTTTTGGAAAATATGGTCGGACGAAAGCATGTCCAACGATTGAAATATAAGCGTGCTTTTCCCAATCCACAAAAAGGGAGATCCCACAATCTGCGCCAATTACCGTGGGATAAGAGTCCTCAATATCGCTTGTTAGGTTCTATCGAGCATATTGTGTGAAATATTGGAACCCACCGTCAAAAAACTGATTGGACCTAATTAGTATGGCTTTAGATTTGGCAAATTATCAACCGACCAGATATTCACCATGCGTCAAATTTTGGAAAAGACCGTGAGCGGTGTCTACGAAAATAAAGAAGAAGAAGTGTGACACCTACTTGACCAATTTCAACCAAATTAGTACCCAACATTACCTGGACATTATGATTTTTGTTTTGAATGGGACTAGAACCACGCATACTTCCAGGAAGTAATTGCCACAGTTCTCGTAATAGCATGTCTTGCTTACATTAAATCTGGTATTGATTATCACCCAACAGTTTCACCAAACAATGACGTAATTTTGGTGAAAATGAGAAAAGTCAACGAAAATATTTTTTGGAATGCGCCCAAATTTGATTTTTCCAAAAAATATTTTCCAAAATGGCGGAGGTAAGTATCACAATAGTTAACTAAAATCTGAGCTTATCTTAAACTTAGGTAAACACAATCCTAGGCATTAAGCATTGTGAAAAATGATACGGTCTCTCTTTGAAAATTAACTTGCCTTTAAATTGATTAGCGACAATAATTTGCCAATCAAATAACCCACCTTTACTACTTGAAATATATATATGAAATCTTTGTCAACACGAGCAGAAAACGGATTTCGAATCTGAAAATGTAGGTTCATCCTACTGCCTTGTAATATTAAACGCATCTTTAAACCCCCAAGGCCAACTAATCATAAATTCAAACTGCTGCCAACACATATTTATTGCACTAACTCATTTCAATTCGATTCACAAACGAAAATAAACACACATTTTTTTTATCATATTTATTTTGCCAGCCCTTGTTGTTATTAACCCACGAAAATGGTGGCTGTGCACCTCATAAAATATCACTAAATACTCAGCAATTGCAGTCGATGATTTTCCATTTATTTGTTGGCGTTTTAATTTTTTCCGCCAACTGAACAGTGGTAAATTTATTCATATTTTTTTTTTTTCATTTTTGCAAAGGGAATGGCATAGAATGCACCAAAGGCTGTTGCGGGGATAAAAAAAATCTCTGGCGTTTTGCATAAGTTGGGCAATGAATTTCAATTGAAAATCAATAAAAACCTTGCGTTGTTATTTGTTCCCCGTCGTCGCCAAATATTATTTCACCTTTTTGCAGATTTTTGTTGTTGCCCATTTGTTCCGCCTTTCAATTGTTGTTTATTTTTTAAACATTTCAATTATCGACTAGATGAAAATGCAAATGACAAACAGCGCAGCCAAATATCTGAAAGCCTTTGCGCTAATTTCACGCAATTATTTATGATTATACCAATGGAGTAAAAGAACATTATTCAATTCGCTTAATTTATAATTTCTCTTGAATAAAAAAGAGACTTTTGAGCAAAAATCATTTGAGACACTTTCAAAGCTGCCAGATAGAATATACCAAAAATACGATGAAATGAAACAATGAGTGTCAGTGTTACCGGCTGAAATAAGCGTTATTAAAATTTTAATCGATTATAAAGCAGATAAGTTTACTAACAGCAAAATAAATTTATGGAAAAAATTTAAAAACTCCCCCATAAATAGTAATCCGACGAATTACAGAAAAAATTATACTAAAGAG
Source organism: Bactrocera latifrons (assembly GCF_001853355.1). Taxonomy (NCBI): domain Eukaryota; kingdom Metazoa; phylum Arthropoda; class Insecta; order Diptera; family Tephritidae; genus Bactrocera; species Bactrocera latifrons. The sequence continues at coordinate 444,038 of NW_017537379.1, read as the reverse complement.
AATTGTTCCGTTCTCATTTTCGGAGTGCGTTTGACAAAAAAAATATATTACCTCATGACGTAATAAACGAAAAAACGATTGCTAATTAAGGTACATAAACTCTAATATTATAAAGGAGTTACAGTGAGAAAGGGTGTTTTAGGGTATTTAGAAATCAAGAAAAGTTGGTAGGGTTCCGACCTTTGCATGTTTCCAATACTTCTAAAGCTGAGAAAATCATACTATCCATGAACACGTTGAAAATTAAAGTATATCCGCGCCTACAAATGCATAACGGTATAAAGATGCAAAGGTTTGAAAATTGAAATCCAGAATGATAACATAAGTACAGTCGAAATCCTCGAAACTGCAAGTGATTCAGCCGATCTTTCTTTCTAATTTGACTTTTGTTCTCTTTACCATCAAATATGGAAAATGTCTTAAGTAAATCTTACTTAGCATGTAATAGTAGGCACAGTTCGAAAAACTTATAATTTAAATGTATAATTTGTTTTATTATTTCGGATTCAAACGGGATTACAAAATATATCATATGGTCGACCGTGAATAAAGAAGCATGTTTTCGTTTGACAAAATCAAATTTCATTTGATAACTCTTGAATGTGATAAAAATCACGGAACAAGACTTTTAGATACTGATCGTGTAGGCGAGCATATTATTCTGGCACCGCTTTCAAATCATTTGCAAAATCACTCGCCTATTTCATTCTATCACAGTGGAAAGTTGACAAAATGGGAGACAAGTTTGATAAGGCCAGCAGCGTACGCGACATGGACCAACTACTCGCCACTAATAGCCCGGAGAAAAGTGGCACTGAAAATTGTGGTTGACGCGGCAGAGACTGGAGTAATAAAAGCAACGGCTGTGATGACGCACTACAACTTAAGCGCTCAATGACGTTGACCGAATGCACTTCTCCAAACATTGACTCACACGCCCCTTCATAGCCTTCATTTGCCTAACTAAGTGCATAACCAACTGCCGTAAAATGGGTGAAAAATAACTGCAACACAGATGAAGGAGATAAAACGATGTCAAGTGAAGGTATTTACATTTTATGCCGGCCAAGTGAGCCTGTGAACAAGAGGGAACAGAGAGGGAGGAATGGAAAAAGGAATTACCGGGTGGGGGTGGAACAAAGTTAGCGAGTGGCGCGGGTTGCTACTTCTCTACCGTTAGCGCTTCTGATCGTGAATAGCAAAATGTAAACAGTGAATGGTGCAGCTGCCTGCGCAGAGGCGACGTTTATGACCGTTAAATTGCTGCAGCGCAAAGTTGAAATCTGCGAGACTCACGCAATGACACGTACGCGCAAGTTTAATAACAACAACAAGATGCCGGCTAAGAGCAGCCTTAAATGACAATGCGACCTGCAGGCAGCCAGCGGCAACAACAACTAGAAATCAGCAACACTTGTCAATATCCGCCAACATTGTTGCAGACTGGCATTGAGTGTCACCGCGCAACAGCAACAATGAAAGTGCCAGCAAAAGCTGCTGCAGCATAACAATTGCCAACAGCAAGAGCAGCAGGCGCCCACACTTCTACCATGCCACATATCTTACCTACTTTCACTCGACTGCTCCGAATATTGCTCGGGCATTTGTTTAAGTGCGCAACCTTTGCATTGGCTTGCTGCAGTCGACCCGTGTCCCAATTGTTGTTGCTATTGTTGTCGAAGTTTTCATGTCACTTGGCAAAGGCGCCAGCAGCTCATCATAATCAGTGACAGTCACAGCAGCAGCGTGCCGGAGTAGTTGCACATTTAGACCGCATCCAAACAACAACGGCCGGCACCACCGCAAACGCCAACAGCCCCAACTACAATAGACCCAGCTGTTGCCTGGAAACTAGCGAAGAAACAAACTAAATGTTTGAACAACGGAGCACAGCTTAGTGCAGAGGGCAGCGCAGCGCAGCAGAATCAAAAAGTTGAGCGAGCATTAGGCACGTCTGTGCAAAAGTAATGAACTAACGGCAAAAAGTCGCAGAATGGAAGAAAATTCCGTTCATTCGCCATGAAGTGCTAATTAAGGAAACGTGCCTCAAATGAGTCTGGCTGTGCAAGCGCGCATGTTGCATGCAACATTCAAAAGGCGTTTAATGCCTGTGCGCCTCCATTTCCATTTAGTGCATGTGTGGTTGTGAATGTGTGCGTGCTAATACCGTTTATGTCAATTATGCACTTTTCATAGCTGGGTGCTTTTCCTTAGACCACAGTGCTAACCTGTTTGTGTGCCAATGGTGTTTTTATTGTAGTTGTAGTTGACGTCCATTCTCTAACGAGGCGTGACATTTGCGATTTGGCTGTGATTGATTGCACGAAAAAATTTGCGGCATTTAATTGAATTCTCGCATTGCTTTTGATATCCACATATGAGTATATGCCGTACATATGTAAACACATACACACATACACGTATATCTACATGGTATAAAATGCAATGATTGACTGATTTTAAAAGGAATTATATGAATATTCTTTTGAAAACTAATCACTTCTTCAATACTACGAAAGTCCGCTTGAGCCTTCGGCCTTTGTTTGAGATATTTAAGACTTTAGGTTTTGATAGATATGACTCTATTCTTAAAGTCCTTACGGATGTAATATCAATTCATAGCCAACTCCGAGCCTTCGAAACAGCTACAGGTTGCTCAATATCGCTACTTTTCGATATCATTTAAGTAAGGATTGATGTTTTTGTATGTAATTGACGAAGAGTGTAAATTGATACGCTGAGTGTAAGTAACGAAACAGCACCTGACGAAGAAAACTAATAGCGGTTGTTTCAGACGAATACATACCATAAATGGTATATGAATTGAAACATTCGAACATTCTACAGAAACAAAGAAAAAGTTGAATGATCACCACTGGAATACTAGGAAGTAACATTCTAACATTCGGTAGATTTACCATGTCAAAACCATCTTCCCACCATATTTTTCGGAACTGTCCACCGACGGCGCGGTTTCCATCTTCTCAGAATACAAACAAATGCTGGAAGTATATCGATAAGGAATAGGTAACCATCGATACAATGGCGTATTTCAGGACAAAAGAACAATCGAAGGACATAAATAAGAAATAATCTATGAAAAGCTACATCCAACATTAAGAACTCTTAGTAATTTGTTGAGCCAGTAAAAACTATATGCTCTACGCGAATCAATCTAACTATTGGCAATTACAGGGTGGTCTTATTTGAGAAATCAAAATTTATAGTTACTAGAAAAAAAAACTGAAGCGAATGCAAATCTGTAAATATTCTACTTATTATCGCTTTACGCAACTGACAACTTGAGTGTTCTAAAGTGATTCAAACTCAATTAATGGTTTTGACCACGCAAGTCGGATTGGCTATCATAATTATTTAAAAGGATTTTTATTTGATCGCTATGACAACCATAAATATTTGCGAAAATACCTTATAAGAACAAAAGGAGCGCTTCGCAAACCAGTGTAAGATCTGACACATTAACATTACCCCTACGAACTAACTTTTGACTACTCCAAAATCGCCATCAAGGGCAACATTTTTTGAACAAACAAAAAAAAAAAAAAAAACCAAGCACTGATCTATCTTCTGATCACTCTCCTGTACTAATAACGACATGTGAACAACCCATTTTCGTTGATCCTAAAGTGAGTCTAATAGCTTATAAAACGAACTGGGTAAACGTGAGTAGCCAGATTAATATTGAGTAAAAAATAAATACAGGAACAGATATTGGCAAAAGTATAAGAGAACTCAATGATATAATAACTAACACAGCTGTCTTATCAACACCAAATAAGCGTAATAATTAGAATTTCAATTGCTAAATTTGAAAAAATGTTTATTATGCTGTATACTATCCGATAACGTAACAAAAATCTATTTTGCGAAAATTTCAATTTGAGACTATCTTCTAAATGCGAGGAAAAATTCAACACTGAAACCTGATAATTGAGTTGCCAGATATTGCTGTAGAGATACTCTCTTGGCTCTTCAATCCAATTCTTAGTTTCTTTCTAAAATATTTGAAAAAGTTTTACTATCAAAGATGTCTCCTTTCCTCCACGAAAATAATATAATGCCAACGCACCGATTCGGGTTTCATGAAAAACATATCACGATAGAGCAGTAAATAGAATTACTAACGAAATAAAAAAAGCATTTGAGCACAGAGAGTACTGTTCAGCTACATTTCCAGACATGGCTCAGGCATTTGAAAAGGTGTGGCATGGAAGCCTTTTATATAGAATTAAAAACATTCTACCTTTAGAATTGCTGTAATTGTTTTGGGTAAATTGAAAACATCAAAAGTGGATCCCTTAATATTTTTTGCTCATAGTACTTTGTAGTGGAAACTAGATGGTGTTTTAAAAAGTTTTATTTTTATTCCAAGGCCTGGTAATGGCATCTTAAAGAAAACAAGTGAAATTACTGTCTGGTAATGGAATTTTTACAAAACACTATTTACTGTATAAACTTTGAACTATTAATATACAATTTTAATGTAATTTACCAAAAGAAATAGGTAGAAAAAATTAAATTAACACACATAAGTGTCTTTATATAATTTAAAAATTAAATTCATCAGCTTTTCGTACGCGCTAAAAGTAAAAAAGGGCAATGCTAATATGTAAATGAAAATAATTCATTAAAAACTTTTATTTTCCACCATGCAATTCATTGCTTTTCAACGCCTTTTAGCCACATGCCAAACGAAGCCGCACCACTGCCTTTTAAACCGCTTGTGAGCGCATAAAAAGCCGCGCACAAATATTTCGTTTAATAACCAGCAAACTAGTTAGTTTGAAGTAAGTTGGTGCTTTTGTAGGTTCGCTTTTAATTACCGAACCCGGTGACACCACTTTGACATTTAGTGGCAAGCAAAAACTAAATTTAAAGTGCAAAAAATTAACGGCATCACAGCAAGCGGCTGATGCGGGTATACGTCTGAGAGCGGGGAGAGCTTTAATCCCAACTCAGCCTGTTCTAAGTTGGATGTGGAGCTCATCTGCCTGCGGATCCACTCGCGTTGCTGGGTTGTTGTCTGTCATTTTTCTGACATTAGTTGCGGCAACTTAAAAAGGACTCAGTGTTGAAGTCCTACATACATAGATATGCACATATAAGTCGCATACATATTCAGCTCAGCAGCAGCATCACAAAAGTTGGCAAGCAGCTTAGATTAGTCACATACAACAGCACGTATAATACAAGTTCTTCATTTTACACATATACATAGAAATAGTAGTGTTTCAGTARCGTACGTGAGCATAACTAAAACAAAGAAGTAACGTTAACAGCCTGACAGCTCCTTTTGTCACTCACTCTCGTGCCAACAGCTGTAACTTGAAATGAAAATAGAAAAACGTGCACACACACATGCAGTAACAGCATTTTGACAGCAACAACGGGACTAGTGAAAACTTGCTAAAACTTTTTGCAACACAAAAAAATGATGAACAACTTTTGAAAATGTTACCCCTTTCCACACTGCTGTTATTAAAGGTCGCTGGACTGGTGTGTCACTTAACGGTTAAATACGCTTTTTTAAATTTTATTTTCAGTTTAAGGAGACCAGGCGCTGCTAATTTTGCCTGAGAGACACATATGTACATAGTTGTTGAAGTGTTCAAAGTGTCTTCACACTGTATCTTGTTAAAAAGGGTCTTACAGTGGCTTTAAATCCACTAACGGACTAAGCACTGAAAATCGTGCTTAGAATCTTTTATTAGCACTAAGCATACCAGCGCTTTTGAGACATTAATCAAAATTGTCAAATTCTAGGTATTAATTTTTTTGAACTTACATTATTGCCTTTTTCTATAATATACTACGTATATCTGTTTAATTTTTCAATATACATATATGTACTATATATTTCTCTTCTTCTTTCGTTTTTCTTGATAATAATATGTACTCTACCGTTGTCTACCCTAAACGGTCTTTTAACCGTTGGAATATATTATATATGAAATTTGAAATGCATTGAAATTTAAACTTAACACAAAATCAGAAGTTTTATAAGACAATGTCATCCGATTGTGTTCTAGGAAAACGCCATGTACTTACACTTGATTTTATTCTAGGTACTAAGCGGTTGCTGGTAACTCAGGAAGTGAGGCAAATAACGCTCATTCACATTAGATTACTGGCTCTGTACGCGAAATTATAAATAATTATTTTTGCGACGTGATTAGTTCTATTTGCGATAATAAAATAGGCTACAAGCTCCGGCTAATAAACAAATGAAAATAGTAAGTACTAATTATTATTGGTGCATTATTCAAATTTAGCTCTACCGTGTCAATGGAAATAAAATTGCGGGAATAAATAAATAATATAAGCGTTTAGTTCGCTGAAATAGATGAAGAAGAAAATTTTGGGGGTGACGATATTATATAAGTATATACCATACCATAATCCATTAGACACAGAATTTGAGCTATTCGACGTGGATAATGATAATGAGGATGAGAACATTGTAAATACGCGAAGGTGACGAAAAAAACTATATTGTTCCCCATTCTCTATTTTGCCCAAACAATGAAGACAAATGGTTTCACAGGAATTATGCAATTTATTCGATTTGATAGAAGAAGCGAGCGCAAACTGACAAATTTGCTCTCATCTGCATGTGGAATGTATATATAGAAAATTGAAACTGGAAGCAAATATTACTGTTGATGAACAGCTATTTGCGAAAAAATCAAGATGCCGGTTTAAACAATATATGCTCAATAAACCTGATAAGTTCGGAATCAAGTTCTGGTTGGCATTGGACGTTGAAAGTAAATTTATTGTGAATGGAAATTGTATTTGAGAAAAAATGAGACGAGGCCACCAACAATACCACTAAGTAAAATTTTTGTCCTCAAACTCACTGATCCATTCATAAGGTGCGGACGAAATATAACCATCTATAATGTTTACGAGCATGTATTTAGCAATTAATCTTTTATAAATAAGAACTACCTCAGTGGGAACTATTCGGGCAAAAAAACTGCGAAAGAAAAGAAAGACAAAATCATATATGGATATATAGATGTATACCTGCAACTATTGCTTTTATAATAATACCAAATTTCGCGTGAATATGACGGATCAAATGGCTGGAAAATACAGCACAAAATCTATATCTAATAGATCACTTGACCAAGTATTTTTCAACATTGTGGACTTACCTGCTATAAATACTTGGATTTTATATACCAAACCAATTGAGAAAGAATGTCCCGACAAAAATTTTTATTTACAATTGGCAGAGGAACTTTCCATAGAATACCGCAATATATGTGAACATTTGTTCTATATGTACAAAATACGTTTGTAAAACATGTGTACCTTGAGAGTCCCGTCATCTGAAAAAAGTACGCAAACGACTAAATTTTAGTTTAGTTTGAATGATGCATGTAAATTACTGAAGTGACATATAATTTTTTCAGTACTCGTAAATGTTGACGTTTAGAAGTGTAAAGAACATTTTCCATACACATTTTAGCAAACTCGTTTCCTGTTATTATATGTATTATTCATATTTTCAAGTTTTTTGTTCATATCGAATTCTCGCTAAACGGCTCACATGGCAGTTCACGAACAACTACAATGTATGTGGAATTGTAAAGCATCAAAAGTATTTTTTGATGCCAACTACTCCATCCGTTAGCCCAACTTCTCAACTTCGACAGGGCCTATTTGTAATGGCGTGTTAGCTCGCACTTCACCGCCTTACAGATAACCGCAGCAGACACCATAGTGGCCGTTCACTGCCAATTAATTTCTGTAAAATTAATTTTTCATTTGTTGAAAACTTCGATAATGGTTCAATTCTCTGAAGTAAGGCAAAAGAAGTTGAGATGATTAACAATAGCGTTTGATTGAAGCTAGACGTGATTATGGTGACATTGGTTTTTTTATGTATTAATTATGATAGTGTTGAACATTAGGAAAAATTGCTCCAAATTCTGTAAGAAGCGTAATGTACTGTGAAATATTAGGTAATGTATATTTCGTTAAATTTTTAGTGACTCGTACGTAAGGCTAATAGTAGACAGAAAGAAATGCATAGATACGACAATTCATCTGACTATGTAGATAGCGTCGATAGGCGAACAAAACACTTATAATTTTACCATTGACCATCCGAAGAATACTGATAGATGACTTCATAATCTAATTTAATTATTATCATTGGTACTCTCTGAAAAGTTCGGTGTATGAAAAATTTGATTTCCGAGCTAAGAAAATCATTCATTATTTTTAGCAAACTCAGGTAACTTTAAAATTATCTTAGCCAAAAATGTCTTTTATATACAAGATTTGTTTAATATTGGTCACGTACTTTGATGTACTTATAATGTTCCACCTAATTCACGAAATAATTTAGAAAAAGGCTGAATAACAATGCAGCACGTACGTTTTTCACACAGATCCCATCAATGAATCGCTATTCAAGCGGATAATTCGGCTGTCTACTGAAATTTAGTTTAAAAAAATTATATAAATTACCTCGAATAATATTCTTAAAAAAATATTTAGCATAATTTAGATTCCCTCTTCAAGTAGTTACATATGCATATGAAACAGCGAAGCGGGACGGCTAGTTGCTGGTAATTTATATATTTTAGATATTTTGTCTGAAGTTTATTGAGCAACCGAACAATATTAATGCAATTACTACGGGTAATTCCAAACATTATGCTGTTAGTACTGCGCTGCAGTATATTTAAAGCTGAGGTCTTTGCTATTGCGAAGAAATTCAAAGCACGATGAAACGAGCTACCTGTGTGCAAACTGCAAAAATCATGTGTGAAACGGTAGATCGGAAGTACACGAAATTCATACTCGATAGAAGGAACATGATAAGAATACAACTGGCCACTGTTTGGTGGTGGCCCATGCCTGCAGAATGAATTTGACAGATTAAGAAGACTGCAGAAAATGTCAAAATCCAGGGAAACAATGGATCATAATTGGGCACTTGTCCCGCATGGGAAGACGACGCGTCGCCGAAAGCATCTGGGGACCCCTCTTTATGATATACTGGAAGAGGTAACGATAGTGAGGCCACAGAGTCTGTTGAAATTCGCATCAAGCGAAGGCATTCTAAGAGATGACTACTCCTCAAGAACCTGAACTCCATCCGGTATCGCAAAGGACCAATATTGGAATACGCGTGGCTCATTACCCAACAAGACTAACCTAACCTGTGTTCGGAATTAATATTACAAATCTTTGCTTTAAAATGTTTAACAATTGTATGTTGTTCTTGTAGGCATCTCAGGACCTAATTTTCATTCGACTAATGATACAGTTTTTTTCCTGTGTTTGCTTATACACAGGGATTTTACAAATTTCACGCAATATAAAAAATGTTGCAAAATAGTAAAAGGTTATGTAAAGAAACTTTAAAGTAGATTTATGGTTCTAATTTATTCTTTTTCGGCGAAGGGCTTCACAAACAAACCGCCTCTTGCACCAGAGCACAAAGGCCAGGAAAAAAGCAAAGAAAACTTTTAGAAATGACAGCAGACAGCGCTCAGTCAGACAAGCGTCAAAAATATTAAGCTGCGCAGAAATAAAATAAAATGGACAGCTTCCAAATAAAGACAAAAAATCACCAGCAAAAGAATTTACAGACACATGTTCACAAAATATGCACTTGCTTGTGATATACTATATGTACAAATGTACATATATGTATATTAGTGTGCCTGTTTTGAAGCGTGAGGCGCAATATTCTATGTTTGACCGCGCTGCAAAGCGCCTTACATAGCATATCCTTTTAAAACGGCATATCCGCTTTGCTTTCACATTTCATTCATTGCCGCACACTTTTCTCTTGACGCCCCTGGCTATTGGCGAATATTTGTTTGTTTGGCTTGGTGCTTTAATAGTTTTGAAATTCTAAACGAGGCGCATTGCATGCCTGAATGTCTAGCCGTGCGAGCGTGTGTTTATTTACTTTTTGCACTGGCACTCGCACTTGCCACTTGCCACTTGCTGCTAGCCACTTGGTGCATACTGCATGCTGCATGCCGCATATGCCGCATTATTGACTTAACCAACCAACCAGACGCGGACGGACAAACAAGCAGACAAACGGTTGAATAAACAAACAGTCGTCGAATAGACGATTTCAAAGATAAACAGACAGACGGACGGACATGCCAAAGAGAGAGTGGGAGCTGCAGCAATACCAATGAACGCATGTGGGCAATGATAATGGGCGTGATAGTTGCCCGCATTGTGCACTGTTTGTAGTCGCCAGAAGAGAGTATTTGACGCTTCGCACATTAACAACAACTGAAATCCCCCGCACGTTCACCCATACACTCACAGAAGTAGCCTCTACTCAATTCCTCTATTTATGGAAATCCTCGTGAAACGCTTAACAATATTCTGATTCGTTATTTTGTCTGTAATTGGCAAGGAGACGTGCATGAAATTAACTTTACCCTGATTCATTAAAGTAATCACATTTTACGTATAATACACTTAAATGTTGACATAAATGGTTTCTAGCCACATCGTAACTCAATATAATTTCACTATCGCATCTGATATTAATATCACGGAAATGCAAATTTGTATCGAAGTTCGAGAGGAAAATGTAAAATGATTAATCCAAATCGGAAACGAATACCAAGATATATATTAAAAGCGAGATATATATATATATAAATTGCGAGAAAAATGAGCAAAAAATAGTAAATAAAAAGCAAAATACGTAATAATCCATCAATATTTATTTCGACGCCTGCGTCTTTGTTGGTTTTGCTCATTTTTCGCCTCCATTGCGATAATTGTTGACTTCTTTGCATGTCAAGTTCATAAACCCATGCCTCATCGGCAGTTTTAATGCTCTCCATGAATGCGGGATCGGAAAGCGAAATTGAATTTGAACGGAAGTGTCCAACGAGATCTGTTTACGGTACTCTCTTTGGAAATAATCAGCTTTAACGGAACGCGTTTCATACCCATAATATCCCTCAAACTCTTTCCAACGGACGAGATGTCGAGCTCTCTTGCCATTTCTCTAACAATTTTCTGACGATTTTCAAGCACCACGTTTGGCATAGTAATATACACCATGCGCTAATTCTTGGAAAAGACCCGTGAGAAGAGAATTAAAATCTGCTTTTGACAGCCCCACAGCTGCCTTTATGTCGCGATGTCTGATTTTAGTATCCCATGGTGAATATCTGGTCGGTTGTTGCCTAAAGCCTCACTGATAAGGTCTAATCAGTTTGTTGGCGGATTACCGGATTAAAAAAAGAAAAAATTTAAGTGCCCATGCTAAGTGTTTCAGGAAATGTTTTATAATAAAATGTTCCTTTGGTTTTGATTTCAGAGATTCTGGAGGTAATAGGTTGCTAGCTTGAGCACTTAGTTCCTTACTGCGTTGTGGATTATAGACAATAACGTCCCAAGCATCGTTTCGCTCGAGTTGCAAGAATTAGTCGATGTTGTTTATAATAGTGACGCCACAGAGAACCTCAAAAGCAATTTTCATGAGTCAATACGAGCCCGACACGGTTCACATTTTGACGGTTTGATCCATGCCACAGCTCTAAAATTAATAAATATACATAACTCCAAAGGCTCATACTGTACCGTTTTCAAATTCCTATAATATTAAAATAAATACTAATATCTTAAATATAATTCCGAAATATATAATTTTGTTAACCCCATTAAAAAAATAATTGCCAAAAAGCGGCTTAGACTGTAATAATAATCCTGTGACCAACTCGTTGCATTTAAGGGTTTACTTGAAAAATAGTTTAAATAATTTTTAATAAAATACAAATATCTTTGACTAGAAATATGTCTACTTATACAAATAACTCTCACTGGAAACGCATTCCATTAATAAAAAATAAAACAAAGAAAGCGTTAACTGCAGTTACAGCGAATTCCTTTACAAATACCAAACATTCCTTATTCTGCAAAATATATCTCAAAAACTGTAGGGATAGTTTGCATATATCATATACAGACTTGGTTTAATTTACTCAGCTCATCTTGGTTATCATTTATATATAAATTTTGTTGTGTCTCCCATTTTTTCTTCGACGTGTTAGAAACTTCGTGGCAAACATACCTTGTTCAAGATATAAAATTTTATTTCTAATAATAGTACACAAGGTATGTATACAATCAAATTACTTTTCGAGTTTAAAACTTTTTTCACGACAATAATAAAAACAAGTAAGTTCGGGTGTCATCAAACATTTTATACTCTCGCATGACAAGTTTCATCAAGATATCTCAATTTTTACTCAAGTTACGGCTTGCACGGACGGATAGGCATACATTCGAATTTCAACTCTACTCGTCACCCTGATCACTTTGGTATATCTAACCATATATCTGACTCCTTTAGTTTTAGGACTTACAAACAACCGTTATGTGAACAAAATTATAATACTCTCCTTAGCGACTTTGTTGCGAGAGTATAATAAGATTACTGACTGTGATAAAAGCATTCACACCAATTTTACATGGCCATCGACTTTGTCGCCTGCTCGCTTTGGTAAACAAATGCGGAACCGACATTAATATTTCGGAAGCTGAACCTGATACCCACTGATTAAGGAATAGTAAACCAAGAAATTAATCAGTCTAACAAAAATACTTCAACACATACTTATGTATACATATATAGAACATATATTCACTATGAACTTGTAAGAAAAATCTAACTTCAATATACACACATGTGTTTAAAGGAATAACTTCTGTCCTTTAAATCAATAACACATACATATATTTTATATCCTTCATTACAAGTAGGTATGTCTGTATGTGTGTACAGGTAGCCAGAGAAACAGACCTCATGCTGCTAACTCTAGATGCTTAACTCTATGACTGTCTGACTGGCATTGTGCAATTACATCTTAAGAGCACAATCATTATCATAATCCTTAATCGATAATGTGACTTGTAGTGTACTATGTAAATACAAATACATATGGAAGTAAGGACATTGTAGCATACATTTATATCAACGTCGACATCATCTGATATTTTAATACGCTACTTTTCACTAAGGCGCTTTTGTGTGCATAAATGCCACACACACCAAGCTTATGTTACATATGTAAGTTAGTGCTGACGACCTTTCGACCCACTTCCGCGCTTGTAATAATTTTCATCTTTTATTTAATTATACACTGAAAAAATCATTTAAATTAGGGCTGTGAAATTTTACTTTTTAAAAATCAATATATTTTGCGCAACGTATTTAAGAGGTGAGTCAGACCATAAAAAATAACAAATACAAATACAAAACAAATACAGAATTTCGTTAGGTTTTAGAATTTTTTTATTATTTCTAAATAGTTTTTCTTTCTACTTCTCTCAGATATTATATATTCGATCAAAAATCCACAGGCAAGTATTAATTTTATTATTCCTACAACAAGTTAAACACCTGCACCTTTTTAACTATCTACTTAGTGGTGCACATATAAAAAAATAGCCCATCTCGAATATTTCGCCAAGTTAAGCATTCTTATTTGCAGAATTTTGGACTCAGAAGATTAAAATAGGTTTAATTTGGAGTGAATGAGAATTTGCCGTATTGCAAGCATCTTAAGGACCTGTAAAGAATACATTGACAAAGAAGACTCGAAAAAAGAGTAAAAAATTGCTACTAGGAGTAATAGAAAGTCGATTGATAAAATCTTTATTTTTCTAATGGAACCACTGGATTGATGACCAACAGCTTAAGTATAAGTATAAGTATAAGTACACGAAAAAGTATTATTATACGAAAGGAGTTTTTCGACTTTCTTTTCGACTCATGTGAAAAATTCGAGTAAACGAATGTGGAGCCTCTCTTCTCCAAAATAAAAAAAAAAACACACAATTTACTTAGTTTACTCTAGTTCTCTGTAGTATTCTTATTTAATTCAGAGCGAATTTGGGATAGTGATTGTTTTTCTCAAAATTTAAAAACTTTCCTCTCTTTAGTTAATTTGGAGCAGTGAACAACAAAGAAATTTTTTAACTATTAAAAAAACAGAACGGAGATTATTCTTTCTGAAGTTATTAATTAATTCGTGTCGAATTGGCCATTTCGTACACTGTGCGCAGACGAGAGTTTGGTTCGTATAACGCTTCGAACAAAGGTACTTTGAACAATCAAAAGTTCAACCAGAACCAGTAAAAATGGATATTCTCGTTATTGAATAGTATATCGATTCCGTCCGCACAAAAATATTGTCGTCCATACACTGGCTCCTTGAAGATATCAACACAAATAATGTGTGGAGCACACACATCACTCCATGCATGGAGAATGGAGCAAAGTCGAGCAAAAGTTTGAGAGAAAAGACTTGAGAAGATTTACCCTAAACACAGGATAATCCGTGTTAATGGATGAGTTACAACAACAAAAACAACTGAGACAACAACAAAAGCTATACGAGAAAAATACAATGGTGGCGGCGACAAAGAGGCGATAAAGCGGTGATGTCTTGAACGAGGTGAGAGCATGGCAAATGGATTTTTACTCTTTTGTACTCACACGAATCTTCAATAGCCCATATCTTCTGGTCCATCGAATGCCATTTGCTTATAGATAACCTACTTATGGAGCTGCACTTGTGCACGCACAGACACACTTACGCCCCCACACACATAAATGCATATATAATGGAATAATGGTGTTTGCCGACACTTTTCGCCGGCAAGTGTCAGCTCAGCTCCACCGCATACCAAGCGTTACTAATCTAACATATTTACAATAAACAAATTTAACGTGCAGGCTGGCGTTTGTAGCACCGCCTGGTTGAATGTCCTTAATATTTGTGCCATATATATGTATGTCGTAATATTATATGTGTATGTATGTGTGTAAATATCTATGTGGCATACAACGTTGGCCGCATTTTAATAATACGTGTTGTCGTTAAGCTCACCTGGGCCTCTGTAACACGACACGCACACAGACACCACATACAAATGCACATCCATAGTGACCTGACAGTGTAAATTATACAAGTTCCGTATTCGAACGGAGTTCCACGTCTAGAATGAACGACAATCGTCGGTACGCGAACTGTCGCAGATTGGAACTCAATGCGCCCAAATCACGTTCGCACTTTATACGAATGGATAATAAAGGCATTTGTGTGCTTTCTGCTTTTGTTTTTGGCTTTCAGCTCAACGTTGACACAGTCCGACTAACTTCTAACATTTTGATGTTGCCACTGTGTGTGAATATGTGTATGTGGTGTTTTGAAGCCGGTTTAGGTTTCCTTTAATCGGTTTGTCACTGCTCGACCCGCAACACAGGGAGGCAGTCGTCATGTGCAATGCAATTGAAATCGTCTCCGGTGAGTTTTAACGCAATGTGAGAATCGTCAATAAATTCTTTGAACGCCATTTGTTGAAAATTCGAAAATAATTGCATGAATTTATGGCGAATGTAAAAGTGTTCGAATATCACCTGAATTGTGAGTAATATTTAGAAAGACACTAAAAGCGATATGGAATTTATTGTTCAGTTAGATTTGTTTACCAAAGCGAGCAATATATTTATGTACGTATGTTATTTCGCTTGAAATAAAGTCGGATGTAATGTGGTCCTTCCTAGTTTCTTCCGTCTCGGTCGAGGAGGAGAGTTGTTAATGCGATTATGTAAAATTTATTATTTGAACTTCCACATGGAATATAATTTATTGGTAAGGGGATCCAACACATCGTGAAATGAGCACGTATTATTAATTTTGATAAATCAATACTACTTGTAGTATATATGTAAATATTAAGGTATTGTATTTATAAGGCTCTGCATTTCAAAATATATTAAAGCAATATATTTGTATGTTTGTATGTATTTGCAGCTAAATATTTTACAAAATAATATAATGGGACAAAATGCAAAAGTTGAAGTTATAAATAAAGAAAGGCTTGCGTAAAATGGGTAAAACGTAAGAGGTAAGAATATTTTACTCATTATTACCGATTGTATGTGTATTGTGTTACATGTATTTGAGATGTTTACTTTTTGTCCCAGCTTTCCGACAAAAGGATGAATCTGAAATCCGTACCGGATTAGGGAATACTGTCCGAACAAAGTTTAGATAGATTAAGAAGTGATACCTTTTGGCGCAAGTTCAGTGATTTCTTCAATTGTTCGGGTGTTTGTTACCGAACTTTTAGGAAGCCTGCACAACAAACATGAAAACTCTTGTCTGCTGTTGTTGTTTCATGCAGTACTTTCTTGTAGACGACTATTGATGCATTTCAGCAGACTAATTTTTAAGTTTTCACTTTATTTTGAAGAATAGGTATGTTCGCTGATTTAATTGTATTTATTATTACTTTCAGGGGAAAAGTTGAGGGAAATCCAAGATCTCTTAGAACTTAATTTAATGAGTCTTAACATTGTCGCATGTCAGCTTTGATGAGATACTCCTAAACAGCTAACACGGAGATAGCAGAAAAATCAAGAGACCATATGGTGGATGGCGATTACTGTCTAATAGGGTGACCACAGTTTTTTGGAGTTAATATGTTGATATTTACATCGAGAAAAGTCGGCTCCAAAGTCTTAAGTTATTTTTGTTTATTAGTCCACCACTGCTTTCGTGGTGGTTCCTTAGGGTGATTTCCAATTGTTTCCAATTCACTGAAAATTTTTTGACGAATTACTAAAGGGAAGTTTTATCCTAAGCAAACGTTTTCAGCTGTGGAAAGACCTTGTCCTTTATCTTTCATTCTCTGAGTAAGAAATTGCATTATGAGAAAGTTAGAAACTCTTTAATAATTTCAGTTTTTACAAATTTCAAATATTAACTGCAAATGGCTAATAATCAATACGATCGTTCAACACCTGTTTCGAAGAGGTAAACATTGTCTAAAGGTATATAATATAAAAGCGACAACTTCTGCTTAGACCAATAACAGAAGCTCGATTTTACTCGATTTTTAAAGTTATCTAATTGGAAACTTAAGCTCTCGATCTTTCAACGTTAAACCAGCAAGAAACTCTAAGGGAGCAGTCAGACGACATACATATCTTGCTACTATCGGTTATATCTGTTTTAGGAACAAGTGTTCGTTTTTACCCTCTACACTTTTAATATATTTACTGCCAAATTATAAAAAGAAAAGCATAATAAACCTCTAGCAACATTTTTAAGATATCATAACCTTCAATCGGTGTAAATGGTATAGGGAAATTTCTTATGCAAATTCGAATAGAATGACGAGAAAATGTGAACCGCCTTCTACCATTTGTTACCAAATATCCGAACATCAATGGCACTAAGCTTTGGTTTGGCATTTTGATTAATTTCTTAGATAAGAAGATAATGGTATTCGAATTGGCAAATTATATACATTTTCAAACATTTTCAATTTCCAAATTCGAAATGAGATTGTTACATATATACCACTTATATTGATAGAAATCGACCAACAAGTTACTGAAATAAGAAATATATTATTTGAACAACAAATGAATTATAATGCGAAATCTGCAGGGAAATTATTCGAGTGTCGTCCGTCCCCCTTTTAAAACATTTAAAGCTCACAAATGCCATGGAATTTTGACATGCTCTTTAAACTTAATTAATTTGTTAAAAAATTTCGATCTGGAAATACATAAACTTTCCGCACCCCTTCCACCAGATCGGCAAATGTCGGCACCTCCATGTAAATTAAAAACTGTATGTAAACCACTGTAAGGCTATGGTACCTATTTGGGGCCACAATGAATGAAACGGCAAATCTGTGCTGCATTTATTGAATTAAATGATTGGCCATAAAAGCGACAACTTTGCACAATTTAGTGCAATAACAACATGCATGGCACTGCTATTACGATAAACGCAACAATCGCTCAAACTGCTGCGATAGCAACAAAACCCGCAACAACAAGAACTATGCGGCTGAGTGCCTGAGTGCCAACGAATGGAATGCCGCAAAGTCATTAAAATGAAACACAAAAAGCGATTGAACAAGAACAATGACGGAAATGGCAACAACAAGCAAGTAAGTGCTGCACCCTCATGCATGTAACGGTGATCAATTAATAAAAGCAAATAAATTTCATCAGCAACAGCAGCAACAGCAGCACTAGCGCAGGCGAAATGAAGAATGATTGCCAGAAAGCACAAGGTGACGGAGGTCAGTTAGTCGTTGCTGCCAGTGCCAATGGCACACCTCAGCCCCTCGCCTGGTGCAGGAATGCTGCTGCCACATTGGCTCCAGGCTAAGCATACAAACATTGTATGCCACACGATAGCAACAACAATGTCAGTAAAAGTGCTAGTCATGTGTGTGAACTTCGTGTGTGTGTGGGTGTGCGTGCGTGCCAGTGCCACTATTTCGTGAGGCGTCAACTTGTAGCTTTTACTGTCGGAATTTCATTGATGGCATCTGTTGTGCACGTTGGCATGTGGCATGTTGCTGCAACAACACCTACAAGCACACTTTGGAGACAAATAGAATAAAACAGCAAAAAAGTCACACGCGATTCACTGCCCGTCAATTTGACAGTGCACTTTGCTGAATGCTTACTTACATATGAGCTCTAGTTTCTTGCTGTTGTTGTTGTTGCGTTTGTAGTCACAAGTTTGCATGACCTGCGATCATCTTTGTGCTCCATGGCGCGCTTATCGACACCATCATCAACAATGTCCATAGTTATTGGCATCGTCACCGTTCACTCCATCATAGTCACAGCCGGCCACCCCTGTCGCCGCCGCCACCGCCGCTGCACGTTTGTGTATCGCCATCAGCGTTACTATAGTCAATCGCTTTTGTGCGTTTTTGTGGAGGTTCGTTTTACAAAATGCACTGTAATTGTCGGCTATTAGAGTGACCAAAACAGCATTGCCGAAGGCGAGCAGCAGCACACACACACTTATAGGCACATGTGGACTGCGTTGCAGCGTTTTCTGTTCCCACCAATTGCACCTACCCCGCGCGCGCATGAATACGCAGAGGCATATGCCATGCAAAATGCAACAAAATTGTTGTGGGTGTATAATTGTCGGTTGCACTGACAACAGCTGCTGACCCGTTGGCGTGCCAAAGCTTGTGTCTGAGCCAAGTCGTGTGCTCCAACACCCACTGTTCACCAAATCAGTGCGGCCTTCATAAATAGTGAAGCTTCTACTTAAATTATGCACATTTCATTGTATATGTAAGTGTGTGCCGGTGTGTGGACCTTCATGTTTTGACTGCGTTCCGCTCCATTGCCTCATTCATTCAAATAGTTGTCCAGCCCTTTCTATTTTGTCATAGTCAACTGTATATATCACTCATACGCAGTGCTGGCCATCTACGATTGTTCCCTCTGTATATGTGTGTAGGTGCATGAGCATTATGGCATGCAATAAGTTGACGCCCTTAGCTTTTATGCATTCATGTGTGCGGAATGTGTACCGGAGTGAATTATTAACGAGCAAAGTGATTTTAAGTAAGGGTTCATTAACTAGAATGCGAATCCATCCATTATGTATTTCAAGTCAGTGATTTAAAACGCTACGATTTTCGGAATGCGATATTTATACGCAAATTGTTATTTTCAGTATTCTCAGTAGTCACAGACCGTTGGGACTACAAAACTCGAACGTGCTAGAATTTCGTCCGGCCAAAGACGTTATCCGACATTCCTATTATAAATTTTCTATATGTACACAGACATGCCACCTTAACAATATAAGAGCAAAGTTTTCTTAAGAGAGCCAAGAAACAACTTTCTTGTGAAAATGAAGGAATCGTTTACAGCTATCCGTATCAAGACTTTGGGTCACTGAACTCAGGCTCAGACACTACAAACACATTATGATAATCGATTCCTTTTTATATATATCCTTAAGGAGCATAACGGCTCCATTTTCGGGAAGATTTTTTTAAATGCATATGCATATTTTGCGTAATTTCTGTTTAAGCTTGAATTTGCAACCGTCTGCGAAATGTCCTCGATTTCTCTAGTCGTCAAAATTAATATTAGTTAAGTTGGCAAGTGATATCTGTACCATGAATTCCATATCATTCCAACAAGCAACACGTATAATTGTCATTGATAGATTTAAGTCCCTTTTATTTGTAGCAGAGTTATATTTGTGTGGAAGCTAGTGAGTTTGAAGAACTTTATTCTGACTGTCGGAGAGATCTTAAAAGTTCATAATTTATCTTCTTCAAGTACTCACAGGTCGATCAAATATTTCAGAAAAGCTGATATTCTTCCTATCAAAAAAAAATTTGCTAACAGCATTTGTAGTTAATGAAAGCCTTATCACTATTTTCACTTCTCCCACTTCATTTAGTAAGGGCTACAGTTACAAAATTCCGCAACAAATACAACTTTTTATTATTTAGATATAATAATTATATACTAAAGATATAATATATTACTATGACAAAGAAATAAAGGAAGCAGCGGTACTGTAGAAGGCAAAACCACAAGTGAAACTTGTCGCTTACCCGACCCCGCAATCTTGCTTATTTTGATTATCTATCCAGCACCGTTTAGGGTTTGTTTCTAAACCTTTGAAACAATACTATTATTTCCAACGAAACTGGAAATAATTCGGAATATGAATACGAAACATAACCATAAATAAATAAAAATGTTCAACATTTCGAGTGTGAACGGGTTATTGTAATTCATAACTCAGCCTCTGCTGTAAGCAATGGCATTTGATATTGAGAATGGTAGTTAAGCAGTGCAATATAATATTATTGAGTTTAAGCCGTTCTTAAGAAAGTTCCTTTAGGACGCTTTGTTAGGTTCGTACTCATTGGTCAAATTCTCTTTAGAAGTTATTTTCATAATTCCTTGGAAATTTGGTCAAATTAAAAAATCTTTAACTCAGTGCAGCAAATCTCATTCGACATGTTAAATAATATTATTTGCGCTCGTTGCTGGCAACTTACTCTTTTCCGAAGCCACTTCCTTGCCATATTTTATTATCATATTTGATATTAATCGATTTTTGCTTATTGCCTATGCATTTTCATATATATATATGTTTATATACTCCATGTTTCTATTACAAATGAATATTTCGTAGATTTACTTATATATTTACCCATATCTGGCTTGTGGTTAGGCTTAACGGCACTGTTGTAGTGTCAAGCATAAATATTCATTGGGAGCGAAAAAGCAGCGTGGACAAAGGCGCGAAAAAATGTCACAGTCATATCCATATACATAGCCGCGTATATACATATATATATTTACATACACATTGGTTGACTAGTGGCAGAGGGCGGCAGAGCGTTTGCCCGTGTACTGTTGGGGGAGGGGTTCAGTGGCTGCATTGTTCATTTTACTAAATATGCGCTTTTAACTTTCTGATGTTTTTCAACTAGCCAACAGCTGGGCGTTCTACAACAAACACTGGGAGGAAGGCATAATTTTTTTATTTTTTTTTTTTTTCATTTATTTTTGTAGCTTTGCGTCCATCACAGCAATTTTCGCTTGTATTTACGTGGACCATACCCGCCGCCCAAGGCCCACTTGCCACCTTGTTGACTTTCGTAATCCCAGTTTTTATTGTTGCGGCCAGCAGCTACGCTGTCGGTTGGTTATAGTTGTGGCACTGAGCTGGATTTTTGGCAAGAAAATATTTTATATCATAGTTTTCTTTGAATTTAACGTTTTTGTCATTTTTGCTTTTGCTAGCATTCGTAACCGGCCCCACCCCCACTCACTGAGCGCCCATATTTTATTTTTACTCTTCATATTTCGATATGAAAGTATGGCAACGCTTTGCTCAACATGCATGGTAATTGTTGTTTTTGTTGGCACTTTTTGCGCGTGGAATTTGCAAAATATTTATTTTATTTTCACTCTTCAGTGGCTTTTGCTGGCATTTTGGTTTTACTCAGACCTCGCACTCCTCTTGTGGGTTGGCGTTTTGTGGCGTGGACTGGCGTGTTGAGCGTTGTAAAGCACGTATTAGCAATCGCTGGATTTAGGTTAGCTAAGTTGTGGGCATTTAACGGTTTGCATCGCTTGACGTGCGAAAAAGCTGCCACCATATTTTATATTGTGCGGATGAAATATTTTATTTCCTTGTGTATTGGTATATGGCTGGCTCAGAGCGGTTTCAAAATGAAGGATGGTTAAACATAACAGCCTCTGCCAAGGTTGTGGCATAAAATGCAGGAGATCACCACCAAAAACGTGAAGAAATTTAATATTCTATAACATCGTTAACTTCTTTGAGTGAACCCCAAGGGTAAGCTGGATCGACCATATTGAATTAGTGTGCTCATATAGATGAAATTAAGTTCCGATCCGAATATTAAAAAATACGAAGCTTGTTTAGCAGATATAGTTGTTGGGGAGAAAATTTCTAAGGCCCCGACTTCTTTCTTAGAACAAATTTTGGGCTTCCCGCACATTTACTAAATCTAAATTAGTAAACTAAAATTTTTCCTAACAATTCTGAATAGTTGTGATAACGAAATATGCTACGAAAGAAGTAGCCTGCAAATTAAGATTAACCCTTATATATTAAGGCTTTAATCAGAAAAAACACTTGAACCGGTAAAACAACAGCATTTGGATGAAGGAGAAGGTTTTGACATTTTCGTAAATATTTGTTACTGGTTGGTTTATGAACATAAATGTGCGAGCGTCGACGGAAGTAATTACTATATATATATAGTAATTAATATAAAGACACTTCTTGTAACTTCCATACTATCACAGTTGATCACTGTATTTGTTTTCTTCATCTATGAAACTGTCCACTTTCAGAATACTCCACTTCAGTAAGAAGTATATCTGTAAAGTTTCGGTCTGAATGAAATAGGATAGGAATGTTTGATGGACATACATCATATTACATATACAGTATGTCAAGAATCTCTTTACACACTGAAAATTTACAGCATTTGTTTACTTTGCATACAAAAGCAAACACACACACAGTTAAATGTTTGCTATTTCTATTTTTTTTTAATGTGAAACTATTGAATAGAATGTGCTTAGTTAATAAGTGTAAAAACAAAAGCAAGATATTGCGGGGTTAAATATTAACTCAACAAAATAATAGTTTACACATTTTTGACACTGTCAAGAAACTCTTTACACACTTTGTTTTTTGTTTCTGTTTGTTTTTCTTGAAGAAAAAAACGGTACTTTTACCGCTATCTATGAGTTTGCAATCATCGCTTTTTTGAATTCTTTCTCTTTTAATTGTGAAATATTGATGAACGCGTGTCATAAAGCGACTTTTTGCCATTTTTAAAATGCCTGGAAAAAGATTGACCTTCGATGTAGTCCAATTGATTTATTACAATCACCAACTGGGAAAATCTGCGGCAGAATTATCAAAAATATTTTGTGTCTCCAGAAAAACCATATAATAACAAGTCCGTTCTTTTCGAAAGTAACTTTATTAATTMTTGCAATTTCCAATCCTTACAGCTAGGAAGTTAACATAATGTATGTAAGCTTAAAACTAATGAGTGCAAAWGTTTATTGTTGTTGTTATTACTGTTTAAGGAAAGAGAGAATTTAGTTTAAGTAAGATCAATTAGCAAGTATGGAAATTATGAAATGAGAAAAAGAGATATGAGAGAATAAGTAAGACAGGTAAAGAAAGAATGAAGAGAGAAGTGTATGTTATTGGTAGTGGGAGTATTGGTATATGACTATATATAATGTTTAAGTCGCGGAAATGAAGGCCGTAAGAAAAAGATTTGCGAACGGGATAAATGCCCAATCATGCGTAAGATCGACCAAAATCCCCGAATTTCTACCAGAACCCTTGCCAAAGAGCTGGAAGAAGAGTGTGGCACAGTCGTTTCACACGAAACAGTACGCCAAGCAATTCTGCGGCATCAGTATACTTCAAGAGTTGGTCGAAAGAAACCGCTGCTTTCCCAGATAAATGTTGAAAAAAGTTATAATTTTGCTGTTAACATGGTCAGCACGCCGGCAGATTATTGGGATGATGTCATTTTTTGTGACGAAACTAAAATCATGCTGTACTATAACGATGGACCAACCACAGTATGGCGCAAGGCATTAACAGCGTTGGATCAGCGCAACATCATTCCGACTGTTAAATTTGGAAAATTGTCGGTTAGGATTTTGGGATGCATCAGCAGCAAAGAGGTCGGAGAGCTGGCATTTATAGAAAATAATATGAATGCTGAGCAGTATCTCTCAACTCTCAAGACCCATTTGAAGCAGAATGCCGAAAAATTTGGGTTTATTGCCGATAATAAGCCTAAATTTAAATTTTACCAGGATAATGACCCCAAGCATAAAGAGCTTAATGTCCGGACATGTCTCCTTTATAACTGCCAAAAGGTGATTGACACACCTCCCCAGACACCTGACCTTATTCCAATTGAAAATTTATGGACACGCTTGAAAAAAAAGTGGCAAAAAGGCAGCCCTAAAATCGAACAGAGCTGAAAACGGCAGTGATTGAAGACTGGCAAAAGATACCTTCTGAATATGACGTCCAAAAGCTAGTTAATTCCATGAAAAAACGCCTCCAGCACCTAGTTAATGCTAAGGGGGATATACCAAATATTAAAATTAGGTTAAGATAGTATAAGTTATTAAATATGTTTATTAAACCGTAGCTAATGCACTTTGTGTAAAGAGTTTCTTGACAGTGTCAAAAATGCGTAAAGTACTATTTCTTTGCTTTATTACTTTTCCTTGAATTGTTTGTTTTTGGTTTTGCACTTAATATTTAATCTTACACTATTTAATAGTTCTACATTAAAAAACAATGACAAACTTTAACAGAAGGTGTTTTTGTTGGTATACAAAGTAGAAAAATTCAATAAATTTTAAATGTGTAAAGAGTTTCTTGACAAACTGTAATTATGTAGCATAAAATTTTCAGCTTTAGCTCTCAGATATAACTAACGTATAACCATTTTATAACCAAAACTCAAATTATTTTTCAATATGAGTAGTTTCTATTATATTGTTTCTTTCACCTGTAAACTGTTGAAAAGTAATATTACGTTATTTTGCATTTTAGGTGACGATATACATACATACATATCTATGTATATACATTAGGATGTCCCTTATTTTTCACAGTTTTAAATTTCTTTGACAGAGGTCTTAATTTTGTTAATTTGTCTCTAAAACATTCGGAAATAAATTTTAACCTTATTTGGAAAACGATAACCCGTGCCGACTTGCATCGAATCATGTTCGTACATGTTGTGCGGCAGTAGCGGTGCGTATTCAGGGCATTTGTCATTTCATCTCAATTATTCTCGCGATTAACACGTGTTGTTAAAGAATGGCAGTGGAATTAAGAAGCTATACCGAACTGTGTAAAAAAACTTGTGGGTTTTCATTATGCTTGGATTAAGTTGCATTACAAACCGTGATAAGGATTTTAAGAACAATTCAGATAATTTATTTGATATAGCACATACTCATGATTTGGAACTGGTGAAAATTGAAGGTAAGATATTATTACAAAACAAAGATAACCAGGACGTCCAGGCTCTTTAGCGGGTGTAGACAAAAAGTTAGACAAAACAGAAGAAATGGCAAGACAAAGGAAATTAAATGAAGAGAAAACAAGATGTGAGCAAATGTGTTTCGGAGGTTTTTTGTCATATGTTACTGCGCAAGATTCTATTAAAATGCAAGGGTATCAAGATCAACTTACCAGTTCTGGTGAAAGCCTTGAGGAACCCTTAGACTCCACCTCTCAAATGGTAAGTTCTGAAACCACTACAAAAAGAGGAAGCAAAAACTTTATCACCCATAAGTTAGTTGCAGCTTTAGATAGATGCCAATTAAGCTTAAGAGATTCTGTCTATATATTATACTTCAGACTGAAGAAGAAGTTCTTAGCTGTCATGATTTCCGATTCCGATAAACAAATCGTCTATTCAACGTATTCGCACACAGAGTCGACAAGATGGAGCGGAATCTTCAAAATCAGATTTTCAGAATAATGTGCCTTAAATAGTGAGCGTTCACTGGGATGATAAATTATTGCCTGAACTTGACGTGAGAAATTCTAAAGAAGAGCGCCTACCAATTCTAATTTCATTTGCAGAAAAGGAACAACTTTTTTCTGTACCCAAACTATATAGCTCTTCCGGCCAGGATCAAGCTAAAGATGTGTTGAACGTACTTTATGACTGGACTCCCGATGAAATAGTACAGATAATGTGTTGTGATACAACTACGTCTAATACAGGGCAATTGAAAGGAGCTTGTGTGTTTTTGAAACAAAAACTAGACAGTGAATTACTGATTTTTGCTTTCCACGAACTAGTTTTATATGCGTCTTCGAAATAAAAATCCACCAAGTAACAAGTCGCCCTGATATCCTACTTTTAAAAAGTTTTGAGACAACTGAAATTGAAACAAATACCGATATCGTCACACCACATTTTTGTGATACAAGAATAGAGAATTTTATAATCAAGAACGGAAAAAATCTTTATACGTGACCATTATCGCTAACTGATTGTACTATCTATTATTTTCTTAGGAGGAGATATTAAAAAAAAACTTAAAATTAGACCCCCTGGAGTGATGCATCAAGCAAGGTGGATGACTCGAGCTATTTACAATTTAAAGATACATATGTTTCTTGCAATCTCAGTTCAAAATTAATGTTTATTAATTGCGGTTTTATATGGAAAATCATGGCTTGGTTTTTACTTTTCAAGGAATATGAAACTGTTGAAAAATTGACCTCCAAAGCAGCTCTGAGCAAGTTTAGTCAACATCTTTTGTTCTTGTCAGAAGAAATTGCCCTTTTATCACTCTTTGATGATGAAGGTAATGAACAAACCAAAATGAACATTGTACTGAATTTCCAAAGAGGGAGTCTGTATGATTCTGGGAAGAAATAAATATATGTATTTCATCTAAAGACGATATGTCTAATGATTTGTATAATAAATAGGAATACAATAAATTCTATTCAAAGGCGAAAAGGAAAGTGCTTTTTTAATAGCAGTTAATGATGCAGCTGAAAGATCTATAAAACGTATGCAAGGTTTTCATAGTTTGATCACTGCAAAAGAAGAGCAAATTTCTGCCAAACTGGCCGATCAAGCAGAATTTACTTTTACTTTTTTGACAACAATTGAATAATGAAATTATCATACTAGACTCCTTTAGTCGGATGAGTGCATTCAAGAATCTCTTAAATATATTTATGATTCGAATTGTTCTTATATATGTACCATGTAACGAGACACAGACAAATGTTGAAAGTAATTCCATTCAACTCTTCCTCCCTGTTTTAAGTAGAAATAATTACCTGGAAGGATTGCAAAAAGTATAAATATATTATTTCATATTTATTATTCAAAGATTTATATTGCTGGCACTGCTAAAACCACTTTATTATATGATTCTTTTTTTCATTTTCTAAATAGGTTTTTCTCGCTTTTTAAATATTCATCCATTTTATTCCGGAAAAATGTGCTAATTCAGCAGCTCCCTTGGCACGGCTTGCAAAAAGCTAAAAGTGCACAAGAGGAAGCAAAACTGGGAAAGGAAAAATGTTTATGGCAATTTGAATAAAAAGGTGCTACGAATTACCTTTCGCAAATGCATTCAGGGGAAATTCATTAACTTTTCTATGGCGCTTTCTACACTACTCCACTATTCTTGTCGGATTTTTTCATCAGTGCTTACAATTTTTAGTGAGACTCAAAGCTTTTTGGTATGGCTGCGTAAAAATATTCTAGAAAATGTGTATGAAGAAACTGTAAATAAATCAAATCAAGAAACAAGTCGACTGGGTTGTTGCAAATAATTAGAAAAAATTTTACATAAGACCATTTTTATGAGCACCAGTTAACAACAGTTAGTATCACATTTTTTTTAATTTCATCATTTTTCATCTGATCACAGATATCGAAATTTTTTAGGAAGCAAGCCAAATCTAATATACCGAACTGAATTGAATGCAAGATTGCTGAATACTACATTTCAATAGTTCAGTATTATTGATTAAAACCATTCTGCTCATATTTCTTCAAAAGCTTTTTTAAGTGGAAAATTCTATGTTGTATAAAATATTAATAAATTTAAGACTTCTTTTGAAAAAAAGAACAATTATCGTGTTTTATAATTTTGCTAAAATCGCACAAAATTAAATTCATGCTCTATTTTATATTGGGTTTTTACATCAAGGCTTTTCAACAAGCATTTGCCGCAAGTATTTCTTCACCACTTCGCTCAATTCATATTCAGTTTATCGCTTCCGCGCTCCGGCGACGTCTTGACGGCGGTTTTGTGTTAAAAAGACCGTCAAAAATATGCGGTTAAGCTTTCCATATGCGCTTCCTCCTGCAGCCAGCCAACACTCAACCGGTTTCAGCCCTCTTGAGCCTAGACCACGGAAATTGTACTGCCACTACGCTGCCCAAATGAGTGGAATGTGATGGAAAATGGAAGCGAGAAAAAACTACATTTTTAACTGTAACCCAAGTCATGCGGCAAATTTTCCTGGCGAGACCAAATAAGTAAGGAGAAACCAAGAAATGGTGGGCGTGAAAACTGTAGTGTATGTTGGCACGAAAGCCACAAAGTAAAACGGAAAAGAGCAAAGCAGAACAATACTTACAAAGAAATGAAACTGAAAGGGAGTCTTAAGCAAATGAGTAAAATAAAAAGACTAGTAAGAAAATGAACTTGATACATTTCTATAAGAAATATCTAAGAGTGCGGTATATGTATCTTGTGTGTGGGCAAATTGAATTAGGTCACATAAAACATTATATTGTAAATTTGTTTTGATGTCCCAACATGGACGAAATCGGATCAAAACATATTGGCTTGAGATTTATCCCATCACCTATGTTGTACATACACATATTAAATTTAGTTTGGCGAGAATGTGAGTGGTCGCCATAAAATGATCAGGATGACGAGAAAAGTTGGAAGTTGTTGGTGACTGTCTGTAAGTTCGTCCCTTGAAGATGTAATTTGAGTAAACATTTAAATATCTTTATTGAACTTGTTATGCCGGGTTCTTAGTGTAAAAAAATTTCAAGTTCACATATCTCAGAATCCCACCGACCGATTTCGATGAAATTTAGTACCGGCATATTCCTATGTCACAGTGAGAAAATAAGCGAGATCAGGCTACAAGCACGCCTACTTCCCATATAACACAATTTAAAAATCCATTTGTTTCATTCACTTTCCAGTACACCAATTAAGAAGTAATTTATATAACGGAATAAAATTTTGCAGTAATAATTCCCTTAAAGTATGCAGCCTTATGACCAAAAATTGTCCAAATCCAAGCAATAATATCAAAGGCCCTTGCTATCGAATATATGTGAGATATACATTTGAAATTCAGACAGAACCCGTTAGTAATAATAGCAATGTTGTGTATCAGAAATAGGGAAATGAGATAAATACCTGCCTGGGCCCCATATACCCAGTATAAACATTTTCGAATTTCTGGGTGACTTGATGTATCGCCCAATATTTGAGTTATCTCAATGAAAATTTCAAACCGTGTTTTACTCATAACAGTGTACTTTCGTGCCTAAAATAAATGAGATTGGAGGAAAACTTGACCTACACTCTAAAAATAATATCAGGATTTTCGAACATCCGGCTTACTTTACTCCATATGATTGGTGGTTGTATGTGAAGTACCTTAATGAAACCCAGTGAATAAGTGAATAGTTAATAGATAAAATTAGATCGATACTACCTCCACTCCCTTATACTACTGCTTATAATGATTTTCGTTTTTCTAACAAGCCTAATGCCGATGTATAAAATTGCTTGAATTCCGATCCTCTGGTTGACATTAAGATATATTCCTGGCTTTGATTCCTTACTTGTTTTTTCTTTTCAATTGAAGAAAAGTGCTGCTGAGTCGCTCAGAATGCTTGTCGAGACATATGGTGATCATGCTCTATCAGAAGCAACATGCAAATGATGGTTCCAATGGTTCAGAGATATTGATGCTGATGTGAGAAATGAAAAATGTGAAAAACCACCAAAAAAGTTAGTTCTTTAAACTTTTTTAAGCAATATTGAATGAAGATGATACTTTGAGTAAAACAAATGACAGCGATGATCAATGTTGCACAATAAACAATTTCGGACTGTTTATAGCCTATGGAAATGATCCAAAAAAGTGGAAAATGGGTGCCACATGAATTGAATGAAAGCTCTGTGTGGGTGTGGTATATTATAAGCCAGGTGAAAGTATTCTTACTGCTTGTTACAGACAACAAATAATCAAAGTACTTGGCTTGGAGCTGCTACCCACCCTCCGCATTCATCAGACTTGGCTCTTCCGATTACCGTCGGCGGGACACACTTTCCCTGAGCAATACTAAGATTCACACATAACAACGAAATAAAAAGGAGTAATAAAAGTTATTGAATCCCATGTACTTATAATCCAAGATTTCAGCGAACCAAGAATTTTGATTTTTACGCAAAATTTTTAATCTAAAGTTTTCCAACGCTTGAAGCCTCCGAGCTTAGCCCTTACTTACTGTATTGTGTACATGTATTGCAAATACGTTTGAAGATGTATTTGAAAATAAACTTGCACTTTTACAGTTACATGTTACACAGATGAAGTCGTAGTATTCAAAATTAATGTCGAAAAAGATGTCAAAATTAATGATTTCTAAGCACCTTGTAGCTCTTCGAACTTTTTGGTAGGTATGTTTTGAGTAGTACGGCCTCAAACGTATACTGTATGATAGAAGTGAATCAATCCATAGCCTATGCAATGGGTGTATTGATTCGCGCTCTTTGAGTTAACTTCAAAACTAATGTATGCCACATTACTTAAGCAGCCCAAGGTGTTCTGGAACTTACCTTATAAGACCTAGAATTAAGTTTGTTAGGGAAATCTGACGGCATAATGTTCTGCCTATTACTTAAATACCAATAAATGTAAATCTGCGGGTGCTTTTCCAGTCTCCTCCGAACTTATCCAAATATTTCTCTTTGAAAAATTACTTTAATCAATCTGTAGAACTACTCAGTATATCAAGTTGGGTAACTGAGATGGCATATTCTCTTATATATGAGTGTAAGTAGGTTCATGCTACTATATTTATTTTTTAAATACACATACTTATACAAGCACTTCATGTTCGGAACGTAAGTCTGTGCGTTGTACTCTACTTTGTCAACTATTGTTTTGGTTTTGCTTTTCTAATTATCAAAAGCCTCAAAAATGTGTCAAAAACGATCCAACCTCAGCGCTGGAAACGACGCACACAAATACAACAACATTACGTAACATGCAGAATATCATTGATGAATGAGAAAATTTGCAAAATAGAGTGGCGAGAGGGAAAGTTGTTGCACATGCACGAACTTAGTGAATATTTGGCAGCACAAATTAAAACATATTTCACCCCGAATGTGCAACTCTGTGAGAATTTCCAAAAACGAATCCCCTGGAGAGCAAATTTATCAAATACGTACATGCATGCATAATTTTTTAAATATTTAAATTATTTCGCATGTGCATAGTGTATTGGCAAGTCTAAAATGTGCAACAAAGTTCTGAAATTAAAATTCGTGCTGTGTGCAGAAACCACAGATAAACAAGTAAGGCAGACCCGGATAGAATCCGATATTAATTAATAAAGAGAAATATTTTGGGAGATATTTGAAATAGATGCACCGAAAGTGGTAAGTTTATGCCATTAGAAAGTTCCATGAGTTTCTCTACGTATTCATTCCACACCACCTACCACGAAACTTAGATGCACAAAATTTCGACACCGCTGTCAAAGTGTATCCCTCTGGTATAACAAATCGTTGCGACATATTTTGCGTGCAACAAGTTCAAAATTATAAATTCCCCAAATTCACTTTTTGCATTATTTGTTTTCGAAGGTGCATCATAAATTCTAGTTGCATTTTATTGAAAAACTGTCATAGAGACTATGTTCGCAGTGGTTTTAGAACTATTTTAACAAGCTTAGTGACAAAGCAAAGTGTTGCTGTTTTCCTCCAAAAATGCCATTTTGTACGAGCTCGGTGGTATTTTCTGCGTACATAAGTAAAATCATATACCGTTATACTCTTCCAACATGTTGCACACATATGATAGCACGTTAACTTGCTAAAGAGAGCCATCAGAGTGGTGATGGTAACCTATAACTGCATGTGATCGATTCGAATTTATTAAATTAAATCCACATGCATAAAACGAATACAGTATCTAATCGACTGACATGTAAGATATTTTAACAAAGTTTAACTATAAATTCGCAAAACGCTTAGTAGCCAAGACAAATTTGTCCAGGCGTTCAATTTCCACTCCTGCCAGCTCAGTGGGATGTCTGAAGATATGTGCTCCCAAGTGCTTAAGTTCTGACCGCCCAACTGCGGGACAGTCTTGAAGGAAGTGTTAAGTTGTTTAAACCTCTTCTCCTCCCTTACAGCTTCTACCGGATTCCCAGCCTTTCCGAAGGGACACCAATAGGGCAATTTCCAGTGAAAACCACCAAAACTAGGGGAAGCTAGCCTCAATGAGGGCAGAGAGATCACTAGATCGCTTGTGATCAATCTTGGGTAAAAATGCTTTTGCGGCAGTGCATGTACCAATGCTGGCCCAGCGCTGACCAAACTTAAGCGTGACTCAGCTATTCAGTACTGCAGCGCAAGAGGGTACGGGACTTCCGGTCCACTCCCATTCTACGGAAAGCGGTTCAAGAGTGGCTTTTCTTGCTAGCTTATTAGCTCTATAGTTTCCTGCGATTACGCTGTGGACTTGCACTCATACCAGCTTTATCACAAAGACACTGGATGCTGTTGATAGCGAGGTGAAGCCCTGAACGCACTGTTAATCAATTCACGGCTAGTATAGCCGCTCTGCTATCTGAGTGGATGGTCACTTCTCGGAAGGAGGCTGCACTTCGGAGCCACTGTTACCTTAATGGCTGCAACGTGAGCCTAGAAGACACTGTAATAGTCAGGACGTCTGAAACTGGAGGTGATAGAGAGCACATGACAGTAGATCCCTCTACCAACCTTCCTCCAAGCATTGAGGCCTTCGTGTAGAAGTTCACTGCCCCTCTCCTCAAACGGTTTCTTTCCACCCCTAACTCCCTCGACAGTATATAAGTAGAGAAAAGAGTATATAAGTAGAGAATACAATATATAAGTAGAAAAAAGCCATCACAGTTCAGTTTAAGTCAAAATGAGTAAGGACTTCCGTGTACCAGACCTGTGTACTTTTAGGAAATCAGAGGCCTAAACTATTGCACCCACAAACTTCAACGATAACCAGGAAAAAATGCCAACATCTTCTTCTTTACTGGCGTAGACTCTACTTACGCGATTATAACCGGGTTAACAACGCGGTCAGCGCGAGTCGTTTCTTCCTTTCGTAACGTGGCGCCAATTGTAAATGCCAAACGAAACCAGGTCCTTCTTCACAACATGACACAGCCAGCGTTGCCGCTGTTTTTTAATTCGCCGAACTATGTCAATGTCGTCGTATATCTCATACAAAATGAGTGATTTATAGAGCTTGGTTTTTGTTCATCGAGAGAGGACTTTACTTCTCAATTGCCCACTCAGTCCAATGTAGCACCTGTTGGCAAGAGTTAATCTACGTTGGATTTCCAGGCTGACATTGTTGTTGCTGTTAATGTCGGTTCTAAAATAGACGAAATTATTTACATCTTCGAAGTTATGACTGTCAACAGTGACGTGGGAGCCTAGTCGCGAGTGCGACGACTATTTGTTTGATGACAKGAGATATTTCGTCTTGCCCTGGTTCACTGCCAAACCCGTCTAATTCATTTCCTTATTCAGTCTGGAGAAAGCAGAACAACCGGCGCAGGTGATGAGGCCAATGATATCAATATCATCGGCATACGGCAGCATCTGTACACTCTTATTGTACCTGCTCGATTAAGTTCTGCAGGTCGAATTATTTTCTCCAGCAGTAGAGTGAAAAAGTCTCACGAGAGGGAATCGTCTCGCCTGAAACCTCGTTTGGTATCGAACGACTCGAAGAAATCTTTCGCAATCCCGATGGAGCATTTGGTATTGCTCAGCATCAGTTTACACAGCCGTATTAGTTTTGAGGGGATACCTAATTCAGACATCACGGCATAAAGGCAGTTCCTTCGGTCAAAAGCAGCTTTGAAATCGACGAAGAAGTGGTGTGTATCGATTCTCTTCCCACATGTCTTTTCCAAGATTTAGCGCATGGTGAGCATATGACTGGTTGTGGATTTTCCATGTCCAAAGCCACACTGATAAGGTCCAATCAGTTTTTTGATGGTGGGTTTTAATCTGTCACACAGTATGCTCGATAGAACCTTATATGCGATTTGAGGTAGTTGACGTAGATTGTGGGATCTCCCTTTTTGTGGATTGTTAAGATCACACTTAATTTCCAATTGTTTGGCATTCTTTCGTCCGACCAAATATTACAAATAAGCTGAGGAATGCTCCTTATCAGGTCTTCGCCGCCGTGTTTGAATAGCCAGCAATCCATCGGCCCCCTGCTTTGCTGTTCTTTACGCGGCCAATTGCTATTCAAACCATCGTTGATTAAGGATCACCTCTGGGGGTTCTACAAGAGTATGATCCGGTCTTGAAACCTTCTGTTAGTCGCCGCAATTAATTTGGGCGTAGTCTGGATAACCTGAAAATATCCGTTTGAAGGCGGGCTAAAGTGAGAAGGCGAAACATCCCCTTCACAGGATTATGCGCTGGGTTTGGGACCACGTAAAAAACATACATCATAAGGTAACTGTGGGACGGCATTTCAACCTCTATACGTACAGCCGCAACCGAAACCATTGGTTTTCGGAAAGTACAAAAGAACAGCTGGTAAGACGAGGAGTGCCGTGTCGCAGCGGAGAGAAAACAGGCTGCCTACCTCGCAACGTTACGATCGACCACAACACGTGCGGGATGGGATAGATACCG
>NW_017537379.1:390960-407288 GCF_001853355.1 Bactrocera latifrons | reverse complement strand
ATCTAATTGGCGCCACGTAGCGAAAAGAAGAAACGACTGGCGCGCTGTTGTTAACTCGGCTATAATCGCGTAAGCGGTGTCTACGCCAATCAAGAAGAAAAAACACTGATGACGACCATTGCAAACAAAATGACAACATCTGCAGGATTTAAAAGATTTGATTCCAGCTAACTATCAAAACTTTTATGATAACACAACTTTTGAATAATTATGTTTTTAATAAGTAATAATTAGGCATTAGTTTCATTTTTTGGCTTAAAAAATATATATTTTTCTATGTTGAAAAGGTTAAAGATGTTCAAAAATGAGTGAAAATAAAGAATAAATTAGCTGTATATTGAAATGAATGAATATGAAGTTTACGGAATCGGTGCTGTATCAATTCGTGTAGCACAACAATGGTTCAATATGAAAGATGGACCTCGCTCTGGTCGACCTACCGCATTGACGCCTCGAAAGGTTATGCTGAGTATTTGGTGGGGTTGGAAAGGAATTATTCTATATACTCCTGCAGCCTGGTCGGTCGATTCAAATGTCAAAACGTGGTCGACCAAAATGGTACATATTTGATTCATTAAAATTCATTACAAATATAAAAAAAAAATTATTTAAAATTTGATTGGAAATACGAAGAGACTCTTCCGACTACCCAATATATTGATCATAAGTAAGTCATAGATTGTATGTACTAGGACCTTCTCTTAACGAATATACCCGACATAATGATTTCCGACTCCCATTATAACATACCCTCATTATAATGATATACGACCCTTTGTTTGACTTTTTCCAGTATATTAGTAACCGATGACCTCTTGCTCGGTTAGATATAATTTTCAGATAAATATCGAAAGAATAAAAAAAATTTGGATTTTTAACTCTGAAGTTGAAATTTCTGAAAAAAACTTTATATTTTGCAGAAATACTACAACTTCACGAAACCCGTTAAATTAAGACCACAAATGGTTAAGAAATAACTGTACTTTTAGTTTTCTACATTACATCTACATTAATGTTGTCACCTATAAAATAGCACACATTTGTTATTACACATTTAACCCTCAAATTTTCCCAATCGGCGAATATCAAACTTTTTGTGGTAGGCTTAAGCTCAGCGATGTACTTTTAATGGCATATATGCCTGTAAAAAGACTGCCTTTTGAGGTTATCCTTATATTTAGAAATAGAAAAAAGTTACACGAGTCATATCCGATGAAAATAGAAGTATATAATCAAATGGTGTTTTTGGCCAAGAACTCATGAACAAATTACTTGATCCATTCGTTTTAACAAACGAAATTCGTTAAGTTTAAAGTAATGAATACAACATAAAATTTTATAGTAATTATGGAGCATGTATATCAACATCAAAATTTTCGTAGATAAACCATCCAAGCCAGGAAAAATTTAACTTCAAATTTTCTATTATTTTCTCAACACACCTCATATAACTACGGGTGTTGAGTCTAAGCTAATTCACATTGAATCTCCGATTATCATCCCTGCTGAAATTGCCGTATCGCCAAAAATAATTGTCTAAAAATAGAAAATATATTGAATAATGCGCTTCTGGGTCTGGCAACAATTATTTTCATGCGTTTTCTAGCTTCTAGGCAATATTGCGTTAGATCTGCGCGCCAAATGAAATAAAATTTGGAAATTTATTATTGATGCGCTCATACGGATATTTCAGACCAGTTGCACTTCGGATATTCATATATTATTCCGCATGCATATGTGTGTGTGTTTAGTTGTAAATTCGTTGTCAAATATTTTAAACTCGATGCGTGAATAAAAATTGTACATATCCGCAGAGATTGACAGCAATCCAAATGAACTTTTATTTGGCGCATTTGGCTGTCAAGCGAATTTGCATTTCTAGCGCGTTTGCAAAATAAAAGCTTCGCCCGCAAACTTTCAATATTTGCATTTAAATGTCACGAAAACCTTTAAAATTTAAACTGCCTGGAATGCAAATATTAAACAGTGAAATAACTCCAAAGAATGCGAGCAAGAACAAATGGATTTTCAATTTTGTACAATTTTCTCGCCACAAATACTTTAAGTTCTGCCACAACACAACCACAACAAGCAAAATAGTTGAACTGAAGCTTCTCCTTAATTTCCATAAAATCATAAAATTATTGGGCGACGCGTCTCAAACATTTACTCAATAAGCCTATAAGTATGCTATAAATTTCAACCACAACCGCAAATAATTCAAATACTTAATGTAAAAAGGCTGAACTGAAAAGTCTTTCCAATTTACCATATTTTATCAAGAGCAATCAGCAACAACAACAAGAACAAAGTAAAGTAATGACAAAAAGAAATTTCGGATTATTCAAGAGC
This sequence comes from Bactrocera latifrons, assembly GCF_001853355.1. Taxonomy (NCBI): domain Eukaryota; kingdom Metazoa; phylum Arthropoda; class Insecta; order Diptera; family Tephritidae; genus Bactrocera; species Bactrocera latifrons. Next base: position 404,936 of record NW_017537379.1, on the reverse strand, counting down.
AAGCCAGCAACAAAGACAGACGTCAGCCACAAATATCTCTTAGACATATTCAATAAATTAGCTGTCAAGCCAAAAATTATGCTGCTGTAAAGCCGTGAAAATATGGTCGATAAACATCGGCGAGTAACGAAAACGCGGCACCACAAGTATGCAAATAAAAAATTACTAACAAACAGTTGTAAAACGCTGAGGAGATGGCAAACGAGGTTGTCAGAAAAACCGGATAGGGAGAGGAGCGCTGACTTTATTGACTCTTTTTACTAAATTCTCCGATAGATATTTTAAACGAAATATCAATAGACTGGAGAGAGTTTTATAAAACCGAGGAATCATCAGTCATTTGCTCTAAAGCTTTCAAGTCTTTTATTGATACAGAAGAAAGGGGATTAAGATAAACAAAAGCAGATGAACATGTGAATGTCGTATGTGTGGGAGAAATAAAGGCAATTTTCGTTATTCTTTGAGCGGATATATGTTTGTACGGCAAATTTTCTTACCATAAACTTCCTCAATTTACCATTTATATAGATAATCTCTATCCTCTTATTTGTATCAAACAGCATTTTCCTGTTTTCTTTACTACCCCATTACACGCACTCATTATGTAATCTCTAATCTATTTCGATCTTATAATCATATTCGAAATTACTGTGGTAATTTTTGAGGTTTACTTGCATGACAGATTCATGTCATATTCTTACAAAATTACTGGATCAAGCTGTTTCAGCAATTTTTTCTCAATAACTCCGATATATTAAATCTTTAATTATAACTATTTTGAATAACACGGTATTTGTTATACCAAATACATTCCATTAGCTTCGTTAGAAATATTATATTCTCTGAAAACATACATTATGCAAAGTGTTTCAGCTGAGAGAAGTGACAATCGTCTATGCCACAAAGTGTTAAGAAAACCGGAAAAACTACAATCGAGGAAGCGGAAAGTATAGACCCCAAATACATATGTACATATTTGGAGGCATATGGGAACATATTTATGTATGCATTTGTGTATTGGCCGACTCATGCGGAGTTGCCATGTATTCATGTGTACTTTCGAGCGCTGTAAGAAGCGCATAAATATGGATTTGACACAATGAGCTTCACACTCAAGCATACGACTATCATTTTCGCGCCCACGCTCCACACAATAAACTAATTTATTACTTTAATTCGACTTTAGTGGGCGCTGTTACATAGGATTCCGAATTTGCCACATTCCACCCACGTGCCTTAATACAGACAGTAGTAGTATGTGGATACATTGTAACCATATCAATTTGCCTTCGCATTTTTTCAGCACTTTTTATTCGACAAACCATTTTTCTCGGTTGGGATGCGCAGCGTAAGTTCTTGGCTTTCACCAAAGACCCTTGCGCTTTGTCTGCAACTTGACTGCGGTTGTGGCAACCAAAAATAGCAAAAGAAAGAGTATGAAGAAGCACTTGCTACATAAAAAATGATGCTGCATTCGGCTTTCGATTTTCGCGCTTTCGAGCGAAAGCCAGACCGGCGGGCGAAGGAACACAGTAAAGGGAAAAAGCGAAAATCAAATTATGTTCAGGCATACAAATCTAAATAAAAGAGGCAGGGATTCGATATAAAGCGTTGACAAGAATCACGAAACCCATACAAAAACAAATGAAAATGTATATGTTTGAGTTTTCGTGGGCCCACACCACTGTCGGCATATGCATTTATAACCCCGGCTTAGCGCGCTACTATAAATTGTTGTTTTGGCTGGCTTCCATTCACGTCCATATATTCTGTGATTTTCCGTTTTTCGCTTATTTTAATTTTTTTTTTTCATTACAACACTTTAGTGTAAATCATCTTAGCTTGAATGATGAAAGTCTTGGCCATAGTTTTTTTGTATTTTGACGTCATTTATTTTGCGTCTCCCTTACTTGAGGAACGACGCCAGCCACAAACAGAGCATATGAAATTTGAGTAATTTGTGTTCGCTCATGGCCTGTCTTTCTGCTTCTCTAATCGTAGTACATTCTCTACTCTTTACACTATGTGTGAAGAAGATTTATTGTTTATTTTTTGGCACGTTTGTCCTTGAATCCTTTGGACATATACAAACATATATTTGTGTTAAAAGTCTTAGTTATTTCAACTCTAGATACATATTGGGGTAACAAGATTTTACTTGTTTAATTTTTGCTTCTATTCTTTTTGAATAGAGACTTTAGTTATCAACTGGCGTTTCCTTTCGACAGTTTAACTGTATTGCCGTCTTCCAGACCACTGTTGCTTTATACCTTTTATGATCATGGTAGTAATAGATCTACTGCACCGGAATTCGCCCTCCTCAAGAGTACTGATCATTCACTCCTATACGGAAGTGTTGAGGACAATGCATCTCATTATTGAGCAGAATTAATATGAACTGTCATTAGTCAATATAATCAGACTGGGAGTAGGTCAGACCTCCCTGGCCTTCAAAATCATTGAACTACTTTTTCTCTACAAGTTTTATCTTGCCCCATTTAAAGGCGTTCTAATCGAACATAAAAGGCAGTTGGTTTGACTTTTTGGTGTGATTCGTTATGCCAAAAATAGGAGTATTACATAAAATATAGGCTCAGCCCTGGAATGTCTAATTTTCACTTAAATTATTCACAGAGTTAATGCAAAAAATGTCAAAATTCAAATGACTTTGTAAATGACGGCATAAAGTAATTAGCTTCTTTATTACTTTACTATTGGAACCTTTAAACAGGTCAATAAAATCGGGACGAGAACTTTTTGGAAAAGGCGCGCCTATTTATATATTCTTATAATATATGTATAAGAAGTAAATAAGGACTTCAAGAATTTCAAAAAAACACATCCTTAACAAGTAAGTAAGGGCTAAGTTCGAGAGTATCCGACCATTTTGCACTCTCGCAATCTGCCAAGCTCAGAATCAGGGAAAGTTATATGAGGGCATATGAGGGCTTGAATAGTTTAGTTCCAACCTGCATACCTTGAAAGTACCATTCGTGCAAACATTATCCGAATACATTAATTGGATCATAAATTTTTATACTGGAATGTTAAAGAATAATAGGAAAGTTTTTTTTTTTTGTGCTAGTGGGAAATAGGCGTGGTTGTGGTCCGCTTTCGCCAATTTTTGCACTAGAATATAAGAATGTCCAAATTTGCTCGATGCGTTAATATGAAATATGAGTTTTCCTAAATGTGGGCGGTACCTCACAAATCGTCCAAATTCAACACCAAATCCTAAAATCCATTTTATGCCATCCTGGATTTAAAATTTGATTTCTTTAAAGCATTTGGTTATAGGTTTATGTAATTTTTAACAAAATCTATATTTGTAGAGTGGAAGTGGTTATCATTGGATTTCACTTGTTTTTACGCCCCAAGCTATATTTAATACAATATGTACATTGAATTGATGTGGAAAAGTTAAAACATAGATTCGAAATTCTTTATATTACAGATATGTGGTTTAAACTAATTACTTTCATATGTAGTAAGGAAAGATTATCTATGAGCTTTTATAATATATGTCACAAATTGAATTATGTACGTTTTGAATATGAATTAAGGTCCATATATTCCTTACCTTTGAAATTCAAGAATTTTGATGCGATATGGATAATTTTTGGTCATAAGCTGCTCAAGGGCAGTATTCGTATAAGGGTTTAGCCCGATACCTTCATTACTGTTTAATTTAAATAACGGAAATTGAAATAATCATAGAAATTTTAAATTTAAGATTTCTCCCATTTTCGCACTGTAACATAGGCTCAAAATTCCATATAAGTTCTTCACATTCCAGTACACAAATTAAGAACGAATGATTATATCTAGATAAACGTTTTCACTAATAGTTCCCTGAGGTAAGCTACTAGTGTCTAAATGAAAATCGAACCATAACTGTTCAAGCCCTATGTACAGAATACTTGTATATGGACCATTGTGCGCATGACTGAATCAATCTGAGATATATGTTATGAAAATTTGAGAGAATGCTTATTATAAAACCATATACTATTGTGCCAAAAATGTATATTACGATTTTCGATCTTCTGGCTTACTTTATACTGCATATATCAGCCAATATTTGAACGAAATTGCGTATTTTATTAATAACAATTTATTTTAGTCCATAAAGTGGATCAATTAGATGAAAACTTACTTCAGTCCCATATAACTGATATTTAGGATTTTGAAACGTCCAACTGAATTTACTCCATAAAAAATAAGTTCTCAAATATACCTGATCAATCTCAAAAAAGGTTGCAATCAGCGCTTTCATTACTATGTCCACAATGATTTTAGTATAATTTTCACTGACGTGGAAGTGGAATATAGTACTAAAACTAAGTGATCTTCCAAATAAGTTACTATTACACCAAATTTGATTGTAATCATTTCGTCTAACGATGTAATTGAATCTTTGCGTTACATTTTGCAATATTACCAACACCTAGAAGTTGCACGAATATAACATAATCAGTTACACTCGCATTTAGCCCTTCCTTACTTCTTCTGAACTTTTATTGCAGAAGAGTTTATTTTATTATCTCTAATCATTGTTGTATAATAATTCCGAATTATATTATATACTTCCAATAAAATTTGTAATACAAATATCACTAATAATATAATTTAAAAGAAATTATTACAACTCTTCGGAAAAAAACTAATCCTGCTTATGTTCGGAAAAGCAGCAAACGAAGTAAAGCCACAAGTAAATTGCGACTTTGCAGTAAGCAAACAGTAAAATGAAATCCTTTAAGTAGAAAACTCGCAAAATCCACACGGAATCCTAAAAACACATGGGAATAGAAAAGTAAACGAAAACAAGAAAACAATAAATGTGAAGATGAGAATACAGAGGACGGCCGAGTAAGGTTTATGCCTGTGTGTGCGAGCTAAGCAAGGCTCCAGAGAAGCTTCATGCAAGCTCGAAAATTGAAATGAAATTTAATTTTCAATACTTCTTGTTTGCATTTGCTCCAACGTAAATTTTGGCATATGTTCTGGCATTTTGCATTTTTTCGACGCCATTATGCAAACTTGCATGCACTTGTGGTATGCAATTTTCTGGCATTATTGCTGGATCCTATTTTGACAGCACATAAAAACATAATACACATATTTATTTATTTAACTATTTAGACAGATAAAATGTAGCAGTCTGTCAGTGATAGCAGGATATATACTTCCTTTCTCTTCTTCTTGGTACACCGGATAAGGCGTGAAGCACAATATTACATACTATACAAATATACTTGCATACATGATCTTATTTGTAGTATTAATACTCTTTTATTTTTTCCTTAAAATACATAATCTCTTTAGACTTCATGAAATTTATCGTGAGGAAATTTAAGCTTAAAACAAACACTTAATTAATAGCATTAATTCTTAATTTAAGAGAAAATTCGTGAGTGATAGTAAAAAATATTTCATTTCAAATAGTCTCAAAGACAGTAAAAGGAAAGCAAGAAAAACGTTAACTTCGATTGCACCGAAGCTATATATCCTTCACAAACACAAAATACTTCCTACCGAAACTCAATTTTGTTCCGTTGGTATGTATGTCCGGCTTATTATATAATTATCCGATCTGAACAATTTTTTCAGAGATTGTAAGCAATTTCTTCATGCTGAGAAAATGAAGAGTGCAAAATTTTACGACGATATCTCAAAAGCTAAGGAATTAGTTAGTGTATACACATACGGAAAGACAAGCGAATGCGGCTTACCCTGATTATTTATATATATATTTTATAAAGTTTCTGAAAATTAAAAACTCAATAAATATATATATACTTATAATATATGTTTATAATATTTCAAAACATAGGATTTTATTCATACTGAGTTATTCCTCTCAAATAATATTTCACTTTAAAATTTCAGTGGTATTATTATAAATGAGGTGAATCCATCGCAAAAAGCGTCTGGTATTATTAGTAATATGTAATAAATGTCAACTACCATAAACATGTATAGTAGCGATTTTAGCGAACTAAATATTTTGAGCTTTTAGGAGCCCCACAAATTTTTAAATAAATGAATTTTACTACAAAATACACTATAACTTTTTAACTTTGCGAAGGCTTAATATGATATTTTATAGTTACATATCATATTAAGGTAAATTTTTCGGTCATAAAATGTACCATGAAACAGAACTATTTCGTAATACTAGTTAAGTTTGGATATTTTTATTGGCTGCTTCACGACTTTTTCGAATTCGAGAAAATTCTGTAATCTACTATCGAGTTAGGTGAGGAAGATCATGAGGATCTCTTCGATGAAAATCTAATCTATCACTGTGTTGAAGCGGCCAATTTACAAAAAATGTTACTGAAATATCGGCTTCATGCACTCATTTTCTAATGCATACCTCAATGTACGTCATAGGTCTCATGTCTGGTTCTTATTGCAGCTCTTTGGACACGTTCCAGTTGCTTAACAATACCACGGCCTGTAGTAACAGTTTCGAATAAGATAGTTGTGACCAAATTGGTTCTTTAGAGTTAAAATACTATAATTTTAAGAAACAAAAAGTTAGATTCATTTTGACGGCTCCGTTTTAAAAAGATTATACTTTCGGTCTACATTTTCGTCTATTTTCACTGCATCTAATTTTTAAGTATAGATTTAACGTACCTCCACAAAGAGTAGCTAACATGATAATCAATTCGAATTCCCTAAGATCAAGTAAGCCGAAGTTTTACTAACACTTAAATTGCTTTTAAATAAGGTTTGTCGCGGATTCATAAGTCGTTTTCGTTTAAATAAGAAAGGGTACAAATTTAATTTGATTAGATGAAGAAGCATTAAAATAAACTCTCCGTTTCCTTGCTGCATATAGGTATCGAGAATACATCCTAAACAACTTAACATTTGGCTGGGGCAGACTACTTTGTATATGGTTGCTAAAAAGTCGGACGCTTTTTGATATAAATTCAACAAACTCTTGTGGATGTGTTATAATTGAATATAGATAAAATTTCCTGTTTTTAGATATATTCACATCTAATAAATATTTATTTTTTATTGACGTAGACACCGCTTACGCGGTTATAACTAAGTTTACAACAGTGCGCCAGACGTTCTTTTTTCTCGCTCTTTTGCGCCAACTAGAGATTCCTAGAAATTCTTTCTACTGGAGGCCTTCCTCATCCTCTGCTTCGCCTGGCTGATACATAATCTATCCGAACAAGCTGATCTCGCTAGCACAGCCACTGTCTTTCAATTCGCTAAACTATGTTAATGTCATCGTATATCTCGTACAGTTCATCGTTCCATCAACTGCGGTAGTTGCCAATGCGCAAAGGACGGTAAATCTTCCGTAGCACCTTTCTCTCGAAAATTCTCAACGTCGACTTATCAGAAGAAGTAGGACGGGAATGATGAGCGGTTTGTAGAGTTTGGTCTACGTTTGCCAAAACAGAACTTTACTTATCAGGTGCCTACTCAGTCCGCAGTAGAATCTGTTGAAAAGAGTTACTCTGCGTTGGATTTCGAAGCTGACATTGTGGTTGTGTTAAGGCTGGTTCCAAGTTAGACGAAATTATCAACTATAGAAGTTATGACTGCCAACAAGGAACCAAGTTGCGAGTACGACGACTGTTAATTTGATGACAGGAGATATTTCGTCTTGCACTCGTTCACTACCAGATTAATTTGCTTTGCTGCATTATCCAGTCTGGAGAAAGCAGAACTAACGGCGGGCTTGTTGAGGCCAGTGAGCAATATCATCGGCGTACGCCAGCACCATTACCCAATCTTAAATAAAAATAGAATAAGCTCTGCAGATCGAATTATTTTCTCCAGGAGTATATTGGAGAAGTCGCACGATAGGAAGTCGCCTTGTCTAAAACTGCGTTTGGTATCGAACGACTCGAAAAGGTCTTTCCCGATCCTGATGGAGCTTTTGGTATTACTCTATGCCAGTTTACACAGCCGTATTAGTTTTGTGAGGATACCAAATTTAGACGCAGCGGCATAAAGGCAACTATTTGTTGTGGTGTCAAAAGCAGTTTTGAAATCGGCAAAAACGTGAATGTCGACACTATTTTCAAGAGTTATTCCAAGAAAGCCACACTGACAAGGTTCAATCAGTTTGTTTACGGTGATCCTTAATCTTTCATAGATAGAACCTTATATTGCGCAGATTGTGGCGTATCTCTTGCTGTGGACTGAGCAGAGGACACTTAAATGCCAATCGTCGGGCATGCTTGAAACCTTCTGCTAGTCGCCGCATCATTTCGTAGAGTTACCTTGTCGGCCACCTTGCCAAGCTTTTCATTCTCACTCATTTCGGCCTTTCTCTTTTTTTTTTTAGTGCAATGCGTCTCGCTTCCCTCTTCAACTCTCGATGTCTATGCCATCCCGCACGTGTTGCGGTCGGTTGTAACATTGTGAGGTAAGCAGTCTGTTTTCTATCCGCCGCAATATGGCAGTCCTCTTCGTACCAGCTGTTTTGCCCTTTCCGAAAACCAATAGTTTTGGTTGCAGCTGTACGTAAGGATCTTTAAATGCCGTCGTTTGCTGACGAGTGCTCTCAGAGGAAATGAGTGCAAGTCGAGTAAAGAATCGTTCGGCTGTTTGGTGTGATTCAGCTTCTCGAAGTGAAACCTTTCTTGTTTTGCTGAACAGAGGCGGGTGAGTATCTTGGTTGCAACAAGATAGCAGCTCAAGTCGATGTTACGACTTCGGAGCGTACGCACATCTAAAAAACTGGAGACGGCTCTTTCGTCTATCACAACATGATTGGTGGCTTTTCGATCCTCAGACAGTTAAGTAACTTGGAGAGTTTTCCTTTCAAGGAATCTAGTATTGCAGATAATCATAATAATTATCTCGATCGATCTAAACCTTAACCCCTAACCCATTTGGGGATGTTTCATCATGGAGGCTGTATTTACGGACCGTAGTGCCAAAGAAACCTTACTTGCCCACCCCGGCGTTAAAGTCGCCAACTACGATTTTAACATCGTGGCGGGGGCAGCTCTCATAAGTGCGTTCCAAACACTCATAAAGGCATCTTTTTTCACATCGTCCTTCTCTTATCTCGGGGCGTGGACGCAAATCAGCGATATGTTAAATAACTTCGCCTTGATGAGAATTGTGGCAAGACGTTCATTCACCGCGGTAAATGCCAGGATTCGGCGATGGAGCCTGTCTCCCACTACGAATCCCAAACCGAATTTTATATAGCCACTGTATTAAATACTTGTTCTTATCAAGTCAATCGCATTTCTTGTGCGGCGGTGATGTCAGCCTTTATTTTTACGATGACATCAACAATCTGGTCAGCGGCACCTTCCCAATTAAGGGACTGGACATTGCAGATGCATATCCATAAATCATAGTTTTTGCTACCTTGGTTCGCCTTTAAACAAATATTCTTTGTCTACCCAGAGTATACTTGGTCTAAGACCAGAAATCGTGAACTGCTTGAGCTATATGTAAAATAATAACCACTGGCCGCAAATAATTTTCCATTTTCGTCCTTGATAAGTAAATAATACAAAACGTAAAAATTTTAACCTTTTCTAGATCTACAGAAGAAGAGTATCTTGGGAACTTTTCGCACTCCCAATATGAAAATATTGCTTATAATAATTATAATCAAGCCAGACCCCATCAATAAATATTATTCGATGGAAGTTATCTTATTTGATCACTGCAAATAATTGCTTGTTACAAAGGCATTACTACGTTGATTACTTTTTTGTTTTGTTGCCACTCGTTTCTTTTGATTGTTCTACAGTAAAGTGTTGCTCTCACACTCTTACTTCCAGCCACTCAAAGTCAATTCATCTATTGTCAATGCATTTTTATTCATTGGCATCAACTTCAGTTACTCAGCTATAAATTAGTGTATGTGTGTTTGTGGTGTGGTGTTTGCTGTTGTTTGGTGCATGTGCTTTGTTAGTTGCTTTACTCACACTCTCGCTTCTCTCCTCTCTCGATGTGACTTATCCATAACAAAAGTTCAGAACATTGTTGTTTTTGCTATATCTAATGTCGCTTTCATTGTTGGCACACGTGGTGTTGCACGTCGTGTTGCAAGTAGTTGTTGCAACGCAGTTCACAAAGTTCAGCACAGCATGTGTCGCCTGTCATGCACTTACAACACACTTACAACACTTGCGCGCCAACACCCGTCCTCACTTGGTGTCTGCATTTACGCCGAGCTTTCCTCGATTCAATTCTGCGTCGCTTGCGTAGTTCTTTTGGCCCCGCCATCCTCTATGAATATCTTTTACACTAAACGCTCTTATACTCATGTTGCCACGTGTATGTTTATTTGTGTGAATATATATTTACTGAAAGTCATAGATCTTTAGATCTGCTGTGGCTTGCAATGCGGCAAAAGTTTTCTCGGTTTTCTTTTTTCCAATCCTTCCTCAATATTATCCGTTTTGGCTAGTGGAAAAAGTAGAAACTTTTAGCAAGTAAATGTGACATTGTGCAGACACAAAACATGTGTGCAACACACATCCGATCACTTGCACTTCAAGCGCTTGTTGGGTGCTCGGTTTGCCTCTTTGTCCACTTAAGCAAGGCACGAAGTCGAGAAAGTTGCATTACGGATACATCTCTATCCTGCACGTGTATGTGCCTTATTTGAGATCAAAGGATTAGCGGTCAAGTAAAATAAATTGTTAATAAACGGCTTAAAAAAGAACGCCGGAGGAAGTTACTAACACATTTTGGATTTACTTTGAAAACAATTTACTCTCACATATGTATATACGTATATGTATGATATCTTCGGTTAGGTTTGAGCGGCTTTCTGAGCTGTAGCCGCATACAAATGATATAAGAGCAATTACAAATTTTTTCGACCTATAAATGCTAGGTCCGTCGTAGAGATAGATTTCAGCGACTAAAGGGTCCAAATATATTACTCCGGTCTTCATTTACCTCTTTAAACGCGCTATGACTAGTCCAGGATGCCTTGCTTAGTTATCTTCATTGATGCTTGAGTTATCTCTCCTGGTGAAAAGAAAAGTTGATTAAAGTACAACATTTTACAGAAGTCATAAAGATGAATACTCAGTCTTACATTTAAATTAATCTGAATTTTCTCACCTTTCTGTCAATTTGTGTATTCTTTTCTAAAAGAATTGTGCGAACTGGTCGGCGACCAAGAATGACATTTCTAAATTTCCTTAAATCATAAAATCCTAACTGAAAAATTCCGTTCAGACGTTGTAGTGCTTTGTGAAAAGAATACCAAAACTACGTACATGTACGCCTTTGAATTTTAAATATCGTTTTATTTCGAATTTTAAGCCAATAATTTTAGTTATTATCATTTCTAAATTTAGCTCATCTTTCATTAATAGTTATTCAATTGCTTCCAGTAGTCAACTGTATGTGTATTTCTTTGTACAATAATCAATTATTTCATTGGAAAATCTATCAAAAGATAAGGCGAAGTTTGAAATTTTTTCTCTTTGATTAAATAAAGAATAAATTAGAGAGAGTTATCCTTTTATATATTGATTAACTCTTGTTGTCTGTTAGAAAGTTTTCAAAGCTTTCAAACTAAGTGGGAATATTTAGGCTTTTAGCTATTAGCATGTTCTGATGAAATTTCCTCACTTCAAAATACACTATATTCGCTGTCTTGAATATATAAGAAGAATTATCTTGACACTCTCACTTGTGTCGGTGAATGATAGAAGGAGCAAAAAAAACGAAACGATCCGTCAAACTTCAACGTCACGAACAAATGTATTTTATTTCAAATGATATTCATAAAAAGCAGCTAGGAACTGGTGCAAGATCTACACGTTCCGTTTATTTTTGTCAACGACATTGTGAATTGTCTAGCTGAGTCGATTTGCATTCTGTCTTGTTTTCATATACATACATTCATATATATTTTCCACATTTCGCAAAAAAAGTTTTTAACCTCTCACAAAGAGCTATAATCACATGACATATCATGCTTCTTTATTAGGAACTTTAAAATATTTATAGACGAACCCTTAGAGGTTTGATCTTTTCCCAAACATAGTTGTAGCTTATAATTTTATGGAATAACGTCTTACCGTGTTTGCATTATGATGAAACATCATCTCCAAAGAAGTAAGCTTCCCCAGACAAAACAGCAGATAATGCCAGTAATTATATTTGTATCTTATTAAACTGAAAATGGATATAGAAATATGAATAAATATTTATAATTACTAAATTAATTTAAAAATAAGTTTCTTAAAAAATAAAAAGAATACTTTTATTTCAAGTATTCAGGTAACTATAAATGCATTGGCGCACACCTTTCCATTGCGATCGAAATGCATTGCTTTTTATAGCAATTCCAGCGATAAGTAATCTCACATCCTTCCATTTTTAGCACCTATAGGAAAGGAAGCTACAAAACTGCATGGCTGTTCGAGCGAAGCAAAAGCAAGGTGGTGCTCTGTTGGCACATGTTGTAATGGATTTCCCGCAATTGCTGCTGTGATGTGATTAAAGCATTTTTGTGCTCCATGTCATCAGCTGTTATTACTGGTGTCTGCTTGTAGCTCCTCTCCATTCTTTTCAGCTCCCCATTTCTTCTTTTTGCCCAATGCAGTTGATGACAGCCAATTGGGAAAACGTCGTCGTCGTCATTGTTGTTGTTCAGCCCTTTGCCATTGCGGCAAAAACTACATGATTCTACAGAAACTACTCGCTTTCAGCTCCACCCAGTGATTAAACCAATCCGCTACAGGTTAGATATTCTCTTTTTTCTTATTTTTTGGTTATTTTGTTGTTTTAAGTAAGATCCAAAAAATATTCCTAACGGATAACAACTGCAGGATATGTTGTGCTATATTGCGTCTTGTTGCAGAGTTTTGTACTTTTTGTCAGCTGTTTATTTTATTTTGCTGCTGCTGTAATTGTAGTTGTCGTTGCCGTTGTTGGTGCAGAAAATGTGCTCACATTCCTTGTGTTGGCATCTGCAGACGCTAATAGTTTTTCTTTCTGTAGAATTGCGGTGTCTATAAGTGTGTGTGTTGGCCCTTTCGCCCTCGCTGGTTCGCATCTTCATTGGCATTGTGCGGCTGCTTCTTCAGTGGTATAGTTTTCATTTTGGATTATTTCGTTGGTTTTATTGTTGTTAGCACATTTTATCGCCAGCAATTGTTGCAAGCGACAAGTGAAAAATGTTGTCGACAAAAATAACATCAACCAAATACACACAAACACACCAGCACAAAGCTATGATCCCTAGTTGGGTATGAACCGAATGAGCACAACAATTTATTCTCAATTGTTGTCATTGTTTTGTGTTGTTTGAGGTGACAACAGCAACTAAAAAATTGGAAAGATGCGATAAGCAGACATAAATAATTGAATGAAAATGAAAACAAACACGTTTGCTTATTTGTGTCCAATGGCCAAAAAATTAAAGAAAGGGATGCAGCTGTGGCCGCCGCAGTGTTGCAGGTGAGAAATGTTTCTTTAAAGAAAAGGGAGAGAATTAGACAACACTTCGTTAGGGTAACTAGACTATCATTTCAATAACACTTAGACACTTTGTTGCCATTAACATGTTTTTAAACGACTCTAGCTCTGACCACAGGCTCTGACCTGGGAAAAGGGTAGTTTAAGGCAAGAACCTCCGCGATGGGATGACCCCGGAGGTGGCAGAGGCTCTGGCCAGGAAGAAAGGCAACGCAACCCCGGCAACGGAGCTCAAAAACGTATCGGCTCGCACGCAAGGGAATGGAGGACGCTGTAAAAGGCATTCGCATGGCTGTACTGCCTCTCAGCTACCCGGTGGAGACGCTAACACCGGAGGAGCTCACGGTGCTCCAAGATCTCCTCATGGAGGAGGTGTTCAGAGGGGAGGACTATGCGGCGTCCTTCCTGGGAGTGGAGTTTAGAGGAGGAATGCTGCAAGTAGACTGCGTGGATGAGGCGTCCGCTGACTGGCTGAAGGAGTACGCTCCAAAGCTCGGAGGCTGGAAGGGTCCTGTCCTCTG
>NW_017537379.1:388812-390850 GCF_001853355.1 Bactrocera latifrons | reverse complement strand
AAGCCCTATGAGTTCGCCTTGGGGCTGGTGAAAAACCAGAACCGGGGACTCAGCATCTCGTCCTGGCGCGTCGTGAGCAGCAAGATGGAGGAGATCSGAGRTATGAGAGGATGGAGACTCAACCTGTTCATTGACGATGAGTCGTACAGGTACGTCCGGGCAGCGAGCTTTCGCCTGTACTACAGGTTCAGCATGGTGGTCATACGGCCCAACAGGCCTGCAGCCACCGGGAGCAAGGGAGCAGCAACGTCAGCAACTCTCCAGAAGAAGGTTGCAGACAGATCGACAGGGCCTGGAGCAGGATATGCAGGTGGACGTGGTGTCGGAGCAGCCATGCGGTAGTAGGACTGAGAAGGCAGTGCCCTCGGCGACTACCGACGTCCCAAAGACGGTCGCGCAGATGAGCTACCCTCCACGCAGGAACTCCTCGAAGGGTTAGGTGACCCAATGGATAGCAGTACGGTGGACGGTGGGGAAGAGGATCTGCCCTTCCTTGAACCCATCCTGTAATGGCCGTCACTACGGAAGTTGCCCAAGTGAACCTGCATCACGCGGCTGCAGCCTCAGCCGGTATAACCAGCAGGTTCACTGTGGAGAAGCTGGGCATACTGCTGATCCAAGAGCATTGGGTCCACGGAGGAGAGGTTAAATTCCTCAAAACGGAGGCAAACAAGGTAACCTGGGACCTCTCTAGCGAAAGGCCTAGAACTTGCATAGTGGTCAGGAACAATATTGATTTCTTTTGCATTTCAGAGTTTCTGACTCTGGACTTGGGAGCGGTGCAGGCCAGGGATTCTGAGGGCAAGGACTTCATCCTGGCCTCAGCATACTTCCCAGGGGAGGCACCTACAGCGCCCCCGGAGATGGTGGCAAGGCTGGTAGAGCACTGCAGACGGCACAGGCTCCCCCTCATCATAGGCTGTGACGCCAACGCTCACCACGTGGAATGGGGAAGCACGGATTGCAACACAAGAGGTGAGTCTCTCTTAGAATTCATTGTAGGTAGTAACTTAGAGATAGAGAATGTAGGGTGTGAACCCACGTTCATAACTATAAGTAGAAGGGAGGTGTTGGACATCACCTTTAGCAACGAACCTGCAGGCGGACTGGTCTCGCAATGGAGGGAGCCCTCATTGTCAGACCACAGGATCATAAGGTTCAAGCTAAAAGTAGAGGTTAAACAACTCCCCCCTAGATGCAATCTTCGGAGGGCAAATTGGAACGCCTTCAGGGAGATATTAAGGAATGGTTTAGGCAGAAGGGAGCAGACAGATGATAGCGTTTCAGGCCTCGGGCTGGAGAATAGGCTCTCTAAGCTAAATGAGTCTGTAATCAATGCTTATCATAGCAGCTGTCCCCTCAAAGCGCATACTGACAGACAGACGAGTCTGCCAGTGGTGGACAAAGGAGCTAGCGGACCTCCGCAAGAAAGTACGCTGCCAGTTCAACAGAGCGAAACGTACGGGGGTCTGGGCAGAATACCGAAGCCATCTCACCCTATATAATAAGGAGATTAGGTCTGCAAAGCAGGCCAGGTTCAGGAGATTCTTCGAGAATGCCGCCACTACGCCAGAAGCGGCTCGGCTGCACAAAGCTCTGGCTAGGGGCACAAAGGAAGTAGAATTAGCAATTAAGCGAGACAACGGGACATTCACGACCAGTGCGGAGGACAGGGCCAAGGAGCTCTTGAGGGCGCACTTCCCGGAGACAGTTCGGGAGGACCGCTGTCCACYGDTGATSGAACACAGGCCATCCCGCGAGGATTGGAGTATTGCCAAACAGCTGTTTACGGGGGACTCGATCCGGTGGGCGCTGGCCTCGTTTGAGAGCTTCAAGTCTCCGGGAATGGATGGCCTCTTTCCGGCGATGTTGCAACAGGGGGGGCAGCTTTTGATGCCCCACCTAGTTCGACTGCTGAGAGAGAGCCTCGCATTGGCGTATATCCCTGAGGTATGGAGGACAGCGAAGGTGATCTTCATACCTAAGGTAGGAAGGAAAGACTACTCGTTGGCGAAATCATTCACACCGATAAGTCTAA
>NW_017537379.1:368535-386778 GCF_001853355.1 Bactrocera latifrons | reverse complement strand
CGACTGCACAGCAGTCTGTATTCGCAGAGCCAAGGCCCTTGGAGTTCCATTTCCGGATAGGGATCGCATTGCCTCGCTAGCGCCTAGCAGCCTACTGGACTTCAGYAATGGGCTGGGGCTAAGTGAGGCAATGTAAGGAAGGAGAGGGCACAATAGACCAAAGGTCGCAGTGCATTCCTCATTATCAATCATTCATTCATTAAGATACAGAACTCACAGGTGAAACAACAAATCACATTAATGAACAACAGCTGTGGTTTCAAAATCTTTGAAAAGCAAGTATACTTCCTGCCTTTAATAAGCTTAGCGTGTATAGCTTCCAAACCAGTACAGCAACATCACCAAATATGTATAGGACAAATTTTTTCAACCTACGACAGGGACAATAAATATTACAACCAGGATAATACAAGAGGGCTTTATTGGAGCCAGATTCAAAATTGGGCGGTAAGCGTTGCACCGGCCGTTTTAAAGTGAATTTTCATCAATTTGGTACATAATATTGATTTTCCTATATTCTTCTAGCCGAGTTAACAACAACGCTTCGTCGTTTCTTCTTTTCTCAAGGTGGCGCCAATTGGAGATCCCAAGCGAAGCCAGGTCCTTCTCAACTTGGTCCTTCCACCCCTGGACTTTAATTAACTTTTTACCGAAAAAATGGGTGAATATACGAGACAAATAATTGGAATTCAGAAACAATTCTTTCCTTAGTATGTCTGTATGTCAAAAATAGTTTCAATCGCATTATTACTTCTTTGAGCCCTATATTCCTAATATGTATAAAGATTTTCGAACTTCCGGGTGAGTTACTCCCTTTTTATAGGCCAATTTGTCAGCTATCTTAAAGAAATTGAAAACAGTGTACCTTTGTGCCTCAAATAGATAAAATTGGATGAAAACTAGACCAAGTATACGAGGTACTTTATGAAACCCGAGAAACCCTTTTTAGTATGTGGCATACTAAAATATTTGGAATTAGCAAAAAATAGATAAAATCGGGTCGATACCACCTCAACTCCGATACACTACATATAATGATTTCTAACAAACCTTACGTCGAATAAGTCGGCCATTGTATGACCGGTCGGTTGCACCCGATTTTTACAGTCTGTCGAGTAAGAGCGTGGTCAGCTTTAACAACAGTTAATGAAAAATTTCGCTCTAACTCTTTCGCGAGCCCATAGAGGGAAGCATTGTCAACAAAGTTTCAGTTTTCGTTGATCTTTTGAAAGAGAATCACGTTAAATGCCATGAGTGCTAAGTACGCGTCGCGCTACGAAGCTGTGTTCCTTTACATCCACCCGAAAGGTCCCAAAATATCGCAATCAGCGGCTGTTAAATTTATGAGAAAGTCGAAGGCATTTGTGCAGAAGTGGATACAGCGATATACTATATAGTGGCTAAAAATTTCGATGATTTACCAGAACGTAGTTCGAAAGGAAAAGTTAACAAAAAAGATGAAATAAAAATAGTGAGTCTGATTTCCAGGAATCCTGCTTTAACACTGCGGCAAGGTCAAGCAAAATTAATTTCAAAAGGTTTAGATATATCCTACGAAATTATCCGAACCCTTCTTCTCAATCTGGCATCGTTACATTGGATTGGCCGTCGCAGTCGCCCGATGCAAACATTATTGAAAACGTGTGGACATGTATTAAACAGAAGATTCGCCGTCAGATTAGTAGAAAGCATTCTTCGGAGATGCTAGGCAATTATCGACGGCGGTGGTGACTGGACATATTATTGACCAAATTGCATCATTTTTTGTAATGTGTACAACGTGCTATATATATAAATATGAAAGATCAAAATCGATGTTAAATATATTTTTAGTAGTTTATCAAAGATTCCTGAAAATTAGCTTTTTTCGACTTTCTAACAGTATATAACCTCTTAGTATAAAATGTAGGGATACACCCAAACATAGATCGCTCATAGTTGTTTTAATTAAGTCTAAGACTAGCCTAATCCCTTGAGACGCGTAACTCGATTTCTAAAAATTTTGAAGAAGTCAATTAGAGAGTGAATGTTGCAGCTTTAATTAACTTTAAAACTTCTCTTTTTGAAAAAAAGTGTTTAAAAAGCAAAAAGTTGTATCTTAAGTCCCAATCAGAGAATATTTTAAGGTGAAATATTCTTAGAAAACTCGTGTTTTGCTCTCTCTCTCAAGCTTAACTTTTCATTCTTGTACCCTAATATGATAACGGTATTAGCTTTGTTCGACTTCTCAACCAACTATTAAAGTTTTTAACTAATTGTTTTTTCCCCCTAATGCCAACGTAATAGTCTTATTGTTATGATTAGCTTAAGAAAGTCAGAGTCAGGTAGAAGCAAGATTGCTACTCAGCTTGGCAAAAAAAAGAAAGAAAAAACAAAAGTGACTTTAAGAAGAATTTGTTTTACATACAACAGCGAGGAGACTTAAAGAGCAATTTCCTACAGAAAGGAAACTGTGGAGCGAAGCGACCTACAAAATATACATATTGTTTGTAGCTGTTCCCTGGCGTTTATCTTTTTGTTGTTTGGTCTTCATGCAGAAAGTTTGCTTAGTTCTTTAATAGAAAATTCCAATTGAGCGCAAGCACATTTCACATTTTATTCATGTGCTATTCATATGAAAAATGCATACATACATTCATATACATTGCACTCAAATACCATGCATGTGTGTATAGATGTAAGTATGTTGTGTGTAGGCAAGGCATCAAGGTGCTTGTAAACACATACTTGAGATCTCTGGCTTTGCTGTGCCTGTATATCATATGTACAAGTATATACGGATATATATATATACGAACTGCATATATATGCTGATGCATGAATACAGTGCACTTGTTACTTTTGCTTGGCGTGCTTCCTTCTTCCGATTTCAAGTTTATGTGGCAAATGCTGTTACTGCACTAACACACTCACACAAAGAAAGGGCAATATTTTTGCAGCTGCCGCTATAATATAATGTGTGGTTGTGTGTGTCTTTGCCAAGTTGCATTTACGGTCACTTAGAATTTTGCAGCAGGTCATAAGCGTGTGCGAGCATACAAATAGAGCTACTACACTTAAAATCTGTACATACACATACATTCATATACTTATATGTATAAGCAATATAAACATATGAATATGTGAAATTCTGTCTATGCCTTTGTGCAAAGCACTTCAACAAAGTTCTAATTTAAAATTGAAAATAAGTTTATTCCAGTTGGAGTAAATTCACACACACTTATATGGAATATACATACACATTCACAAATATGTCTACACAAAGTCGCTTTCAATTCAAAACTAGCTCAATACAAGCGTGCACCATTCACACCCACACCAATGCTCCTGATGTTATTTGATTAAACGAGTGAAACTGTGCAACATCTTCAACTATATTTTTGTGATTTCGATCTTTCCGCCCCCACTGCAATTGCTTAGCATGTGCTTGTGTTGCTTTTAGCCGAACGGCAAACAACCAGCACTCGGAAGCAGTATTGTTAGTTGGCCGTAGAGGGGGAATAGGAGCAATAGCAAACTTTATGTTGCAGCATCCTAGCTGCTTATACCGTTACTCTCTCAGGGACAAGAGGTCTTATAAATATTTTGTCCGAGGCGCCACTTTTGATTGTAGAGCGAACTGCATTACTTCCAATTGCTTGTCATTGAAAGTGTGTCAACTTCATCGTACCGTTATTTCAGTTTTACTTATGCTTGTTAGAGCCTGTGCACACATGTGCACACTTGCATTTCCGTTTAAATATTTTATTGACATTGCTTAAAATACTTCCTTGTTGCTTACCTTTTATTTATTTCAAGTTCTGGGTTAGACATCGTCAAAGCCGTAGTCACGCACAGATGAAACTGCAAATATTAAAAAAAAATCAAAATTAAAAAAGATGTGAAAGGATTGCTTTTACATTATATAAAACTAAAATTATTTTTAATACTTAATTGGAATTTTCATTAGGAAAGTAAGTAACAAATATAATACGAGCTGTTGCCTGATTTCTACTCTTTGAATTGGTTCAGGCTTTTTTAAAGCAACAATCGATTATTAATTAATGCATAAGTGCCATAAATTTGGTTTGGAAAATATATTTTTATTTATTTAAAAGTACAAAATGTGTGAAAATAATCATAAATTCAGGACCAATTCACTTTTGCTTGGAGAGCGCCCAATTGTTTGTCACTGCGGTGACGGCGGCCCAAACCATCTTTTACGGCGAATGGCCAACCGGTGACTTAGATTCTCGTATGAACGGTCGGTCAAGAAATCCCTATCAGTTTGAAAGTTTACGAATTGCTCAATTGGAAAAATTTATTCGTCAGAAAACACAATGTTCAGAATTTGACCGCTTTCGGCCAATCGAAGCAACTGCTTCGCTCTCCCAAGTCTTACTTTTTGCTGCTTCGGTGTGAGATCATGGGCCTTTTGGAATTTGTAAGGCTTGACCTTGAGCTCATTTTTCAATATACGTCAGATATTTTCGGTAATTTAACCATTTGATTGGCACTTTGTCGCGGATGTCGCAGACTTTTAATGACCACCTTCACGGCGTTTTGCGGTGCTACCAGTACCATTGTAAAGAGTGATGGTCCGATAAAAAAAAAAACTTTATTCACATTAAGTTGTTTGAGCTCACGAACAATTGCTGTATTACGTTCGGTGAGTGTCGAGCAAAATTCAAGATTTTCGCGGTGGCTTTTCGCCTGCAATATTTGCGCAGGGTCCGAAAGGCTTTTAATGCTCAGTAAGTGCGTAAACTTTGGTTATAGAAGATGCTGAATTGTTATTTTGCAAAAGATATCTGAACGTCCATGTATTATGTCTGATTGACGCTAGTCATCTGGAAGACGGCGGGATGGAATAATCTCAATTAGATATACTAAGTTGTTGTACCAGTGCAACACTGGGATTGAATTTCCTTGTCTATGCGTGGTTTCTCGATTGCGCTCGCCCTCTTATAAGTACTACGTATATATTTTGAAAATTACTAAAGCTGTATAAATCGAATATGCTAGAAAAAAAATTGTCTAGTGTGTTTAATGGTTGAATTGGATCATAAGAATCACCGCCCACGCAAATGTTATCTTGAAAACTACTCAGAATTCGTTAACTAGCAAAAGAAAAATGAGGAAGAATTAATTTTGTAAACAGAGACAGTAATTTAATTTCATTGGGATGGAACAGAAAGAGTGTAAATTATTATATTTCAGCAACTATTTGATCAACAACCTTATTGTAATAATTAAGAATTATTATGAAAATAAGCCATATCCATATCCTATCACACAACACAGAGTTAAATTATATATCATTCTTTCACTTTACAAAAATTAAGCACCAATAAAGAAAGCGGAATAGAACTTCGCAAAAATAGTTCTCTAGAGAAATGGAACTGCTCTCTAAATAACTTTTCACGCCCGTAGTAGATTTCGATTTACCAATATTTTACGATTCAAGATATATCTTAAGGAAATGTAAGGGACATTTTTTCTGGTAATATATGGCCTTGAGTGCAAAATGGGTTACGTCAAATCAATACTTTCGTTAGTTTTGTCGTAGTGGCAAAAACGGGAAAAATCGGGTCAATATTTCCCTAGTCCCCATATACTAATATAAAGTTCCTTAAGCTTCCGATTGACTTATATATATGTATACTGGTCAATTTTTGAGGTATTTTAATGGAATATTCGGATACAAAAGGTCGTGGAATGAGCGGAAATATGATTTAAAGTCTACTTGAGTAAAAAAAAGGATAGAAATACTGCAATCAATCCAGAGTTTCTTCTCATTTCGAAGTACTTTCCGAGTTGAAATTAAGTGGATATATTTTAATGACTATATGGTAATGCCGTTTAGTCCTTAATATGAATGTGATTAGTCTAAATCTCGGTCTTGACCCCGTATCTCCGTATAAAATGATTCCCAATTTTTTGGTTAATGTTTTCCTCATACACCAAAGAGTTTTTGTTTGATTTTAAGTGTGCTATATCGTCATCATTAAATAGGGTTAACTTATTTTTTTAAAGGTAAATAATGAAACTTGATGTCAGGTTACACCCCTACAAGGCTTTAAAATTTTTTTATCAACAAAATTTAAATAAAAAGTAGATTAAATAAATATATGTACAGTACCTTAATGCTTATGTACTCCCATATTAAAGTGGTTACTATCATTAGTATACTTGCACTACATAAATTTAGAGCCGGGTCTTTCTCTGATATGCAAAGGTCGACGACTGCTTACAGCACCGTATCAAAAGTTGATGAATTTCCACTCTACTGCTTTATAAACACCACTTATTTGCTTCTTTATTTTCCGGCAGCCAGCATTTGCGGCTAAGAAACTTTATCTTCAAAGGTAAGTAACGGTGAATTTAAGCGGTATGTGAGTGTGTGTGTGAAAGCGTGCAGAAAATTTTTCGTTGCTAGTATTTCTGTTATTTCCGCTTTGCTTACAACGGCATGCAACAATAGCCGTACTCGACTTCTTTGTGCCGGCGCTTAGCCACGGCGTATGAGTTACATTCCTGCACTTGCCTTGGCGGCGGCATGCATGTACATACATTAAATACGGAGTTTGGGCTCACAAAAGTGCATATATTGCTGTGTGCATACATATGCACTTATGTATAGCACCGTTATGTTGCTTATGCGCTTGATTTAAAATTTTCGGCATTTGACTCATCGCAATAGTAGAGCTGTGCGGCGCGTGTTGTAAGCAAAAGCACGCGCGTGGAGTTCAAAACACACACAAAAACAAACACACTGCTGTTTGGCGAAAGATACGCTACCATTAACCAGCTTGGTAAGCAAAGCTTTGGGGTACAAGCCAAGCGTCGAGTGGGTGCATGCCACGAAATGCCGGAAAGTCATTGTTGCTGGCAGTATTGTTGCCACTCATTGCTTTGATACCATTTTCTACTTAACAACTGACACAGCCACGTACTTGCATCTCGTATATAGAGAATCTAGCGCGAAATGCTCATTATTCCCACGGAACTTTTCCTTTTCATGTTTATTTATGTGTTTTCAGTAGCATTTTAGGTATTTAGTAGATAAATTGGAAATGGCGCATGCCACGCTTTTGTGTCGCTACACTGTTTGCACCTCGTTGCCAATCCACTACAGAACTTTTCATGTCCCACTTTGCCTTTATGCTTTAAACCTTCACTTATTCGCCGTAAATGAATTCTTGTCTGCACACAAAGTCAAAACTGTTTGGCACGCGCATTATCCCGCCCACTTCACGCCGCGCACTTCTCTAATCTAAATTTCATTTTTGTTTGTCGTTGCGAAAATTTCACTATTCCGCTTGTTTGTGGCCATGTCTCTGGCAGTGCGCCTCAGGGGCTTGTCTTAACTGGTAGATGTATATGACTTTTTTCTTGTTGTTGTTGCGGCACGCTCTGCGCAATTATTTTATTGTGTCTCAACGTTTAAGTGGGTTTTAATTTCGAATTATGTGAAGTCGCCTAGCTCTTCCTTTGAGACTAAAACTTTTCATGCCACTTCATTTGTTTATTACGCGTATTCTAAAACAATTAATTGGGAACAACCAAGTCAGAGGTGCATTGTAAAATATTTATACCAACACACTCTTTGTTGAATTTTGCCCTTAATTACTATTAAATACATATACTTCAAAGCGAACTGTGCCAGCAATATTCTGTTAGACGATTTCCTATTATAACTTTGCTAAATGACCATAAAGGGGGAAGAAAGTATATATTGTGGCAAAAATTTACCCGGAAGTTCTAAATAAAATGCTAAATGTTTAATTATTCATCAATATTTATTTTATAATATACCAATAAATCTTCCAGTCCTCAAAACACTTTTCATATACTGTACACTATTTGGGATGACCTCCAGCTCCTTGAGAGTATTTTGTTTTATCTCTTCGATCGATTGAAAACGGGTTCCAATCCGATGATTGTTGAATTTTTTGCATGTCAAAGTCATAAATCCTTGTCTATTTGGCTCTACAGGTATGTGGGATCGGAATACGTACGATCAAGCATTTCCAAAGAGACCTGTTTAAGGTGCTCTTTTTGAAAAAAAAAAATCGGCTTTATCGGAAGGAGTCGAGCAAGAACGCATCACACTCGAAATATCCACGAATGTCCGGACTCGCGAGAGATGTTGGGCTCCCTCGCCATTTCTCTAATACTTGTCTGACGATTTTCAAACACAATAACCTTCACTTTCTAAATATTTTCACCAATTGAAGAGGTCACAGATTGTCCAGAGTGAGGTATGTATTCAACGACCTCTCGACTGTCTTTGAAGGCTTTTTACCACTCGTAGGCTTTTCCAACATTTGCAATGATTTTGCAAACGAAACCTGGTTAAAGATACAAAGTTTAGAAAATATCTTTAATCGATATTTTTATTAATTGTAAAAATCACCACGCATTATCCTGGTACACCTCGGTAAATACTGAAACTAACTGGTTGACAGATCGGATAGTAATTGTTTGGCATAGTAATTAAGAACAGTTCTAGTTGGTTTTCCCAGAAATTAAACCAACCTTCTTAATTCCAGAAATCGGTGGTCGTGTGAACTTCACTGTTTCGTTATTACTTGACCACCACGAAGATATGTTTTCAAATTGCGATTAAACAATGTCATTACTAGCATATTCGGCATTCATCGTGCCGACAACTTTCATACGACCTAGTATTCCATGCAGGATATGAGTCGCATGTACTTTTGAAAAAGCCTTTGTATAAGTAATCTCACAATTATTTAATCGAGAGTATATCAATACGAGATCATGTACTGTTGTCACGCTTTCCTACATGGTAGCCGTTTTCGGAGTAACGACAGGTCTTGCAGTTTACGTGTTGCTCACACTTATTGCGATATCAGCATACAACCTAATTGGAGTTTTTCCTTATCACATTTTCGTATATCTGGAACATAAACATATTACAAAAACTCGATGAATCGATCAATTAAGAAATGTTGATTTATTTAAATGCCGAAATTCCTGATTTTTAATTGCAGAGTATATAAAAGCGTTTAGTCATTGAGCAATCAATTAGTACCTAAAATATTAGTTTATTTTCTACCGAGATGTTCCTAAAATAAAGCAGAATTATAACCAAATATATAACTTTGCTAGGCAACTGCAACAAAGTTATTGCGCGTCCTTGCCATTTTCCATGTTTTAAACATCCTGATTCTTGCGAATTTTCCGCTTAATCTTTCCACCTTTTGAACATTAAGTAAACACATTTTTTTTTGTTGCATTTCGATGCAAGGAAAACAACAGCCCTAAGAAATCCACTAATTAAATGTAAATTGCGAAACACTCTGCATTTCTCAGAGAGAGCAGCCAACCCAAGCAAACTGTGCACGCTTATGTAAGACCGAAAGCAATTTTAGTTTTGCTGGGACCCACTACCATTTAAGGGATCAACAAGCGGGGCAAACGAGTCACACCGTCACACACCAAAAAAACTAGCACACTGACTGACTAAATGTCGAATTCATTAACTGACTGACTGGCTGACACGTTAACTCTTTGACTGACTTTAAAAGTTTCGCGAAAAACTTAGTGAGCCCCCACAACTCCGAGCGCCACTAATTTGTTGCTCCGCTTGTTTGCTATTAGGGAATGAAAAAACTGAAATTTTCCTCAACATGACGCAATAACAACAAGGAGTTAAATATATTTTGCCAAGTTTCTTCGGCGTCAGAGTTAATACTTGCTTACAAGCGCTTTCTTGTCACTGACTATCTCCACTTTGCAACTAGATTCCCCCCTTGCTTTACGATACCGTGGGTATATCCAAAGCAATTTAGTAATTTGCACACATAATCCTTTAAATTATTCCGCATCACACTCGAAAATGGAATGCAGAATATTTAAAGTTCCTCGAATTTGGCGGAGGAATATTTAAGCGCTCGTCCCAATGAGAGTATGGTGGCCTGCAACTTTGTTATTACATATTGGGGTTAAAACAACTGGGTATTGAGTAAGAACGAAAAGCGAACGAACTATGCTTTTTCGACAAAGTTATTGGCCGTCTTGCTTAAATCCAGTCCAATTGAAAATTTATTGATGGGCTCTGAAGGATTAAGAATTATTTGGCATCGTTCTTTCGTTCAGATGACTTCCACTAGAGAACCCCCTTTGCTTATAAATATTTGGCCGCCAAGGAAGCTAAGCTTAAGATTGCTACTTTATTTCTTATTATACTCTACTACTTTTTACCGATCCTCACTTCTGTCTTATACAGAAATTATGAATTTATAACATTGCTCGCTTTTTATTTTGATGTGAGTATCGTAGAAAGTATGTAATGTGGTCATGATTTGATCCAAGCACCTCTGGCAAAACAAAGTTGTTTCCGTCTTCCACGAGACTGTTTTCCTTCTTATATAGGTAGCCTGAGTTCTGGAATCGAGCTAGTTAAATTTTAATGACTGGTAGCGTTTAGTATAAACTCACTTGAATCGTAATTGATCGAAAGTGAATAAGAATTCGAAGGAAGAAGCTAGCCTGATGGTATTCTTGTGTAAGTACTTTTCAATCCATTAACAACTCATTCCTAATGTAATAGTCAAGTAAACTTTAAGGGGATGTTGGAGCCCTGTGTAGAAGTTTTCTGAGTGGCCACAAGCGATTATTTTGCATATGACTCAAACAGCTCATATGACTTCCGGTCTTAGACCAAGTATTCTCTGGATAGCCAAAGAACATCCATTTTATTGAGCTAAGGTCAGAAGGCGAACCATCCCTTCCCAGGGTTGTGCGCTGAGTTTGGGACCCGCCATGGAAAAAACTCCCCAAATGACAACGAAACAACAGCCTCATGACGACCACGGCACACACACTAAAGATGACGCTTTAAAGGCATACACGTAGAATGACCGATCCCTTAATTTGGAAGGAGCCACTGCTCAACTGGTTGATGTCCTCTTTAGAGTGAAAGCTGACATCACCGCCGGTCAGGAAATGCGATGGGCGGGACAAGGACTGATGGGAGTAGGTCCTTTTTGTGTATACGAAAGTGGCCATATAAAGAAGTGCAAATTCGGTGTTGCATTCGTGTTATGAGAGAGAAACAGTCGTCGAGTACTGCTATTCACACCGCTAAACAAACGTCAAGCCACAATCCGCATCAGAACGAAGTTCTTAAACATATCGCTGATTTGCCTTCACGCCTCACCTTAAGAGCAGGACGATATAAGGAAAGATGCCTTGAGGCTGACCGGCATTGCCCGATATATGGTAGTACTATCTAGCATAAAACCATCAACCAGATTGAACATGTTTTGATATACGGAAGACACGTATCCAGTGTTTTAGATGTGCGTACACTTCGAGGTCCTAACATCGACTAGGACCACTATCTTGTTGCAGCCAAGATTCGCACCCGCCTCTGTGCAGCAACATATTTAAGTCAACAGGCACAAGGAAGGTTCGACGTCGAGAAGCTGTAATCACAACAGACAACCGAACGATTTTCGACTCGACTTACACTCTTACCCTCTAGGAGTACTCGTTAACAGCTCGGTATAAGGGAACTGTGGGAAGGCATTCTAAGATCCTTACGTACAGCTGGAACCGAAACCATTACTCTCGGAAAATGCAAGAGAACAGCTGGTGCGATGAGGAGTACCGTCTCGCAGCGGAGAGAAAACAGACTGCCTTAGATGAGGGACCATAACACGTGCAGGATAGGATGGATACCGAGAGATGAAGAGGAAGCGATACACATTTACAGACAGAAACATCGAGAGATCGAAATACGTGAGTATGAAGAGCTTGACAAGCTGGCCGACATGGGTAATGTTCGAAAATTCGACGAAAAGATGCCGCGACTTACAGAAGGTTTCAAGACCGGAGTATATTCTTGTTGAACCCAAGGAGGTGACACAGTAACCGATGCCCAGAGCATACTAAAATTATGGAGGAAACACTTCTCCAGCCTGCTGAACGGCAGTGAATGCATAACGCCGGGAGAAGGCGAACCCGATTCCGCAATCGATGGCGATGGAGCAGACGTCCCATTGCCCAGTTATGAAAAGTTCGAAAAGTGGTGGACCTCGACTCCTCTGGAAAGACCAGGTAGCGAAGGACCTAGCTACACTGGAATGTCCAATTGCACCCAAACATTGAATAGGTAAAACCACAGACACGTTTTTGTAAATTCGGCTCTAACCGCGTTAGCGGAGTCAACGCCAATAAAGAAGAAGAAACTTTAAGACCAGTTCTTGGAAGAATCTCTTAAGAAAACCTTTTGGTTATTTTTATATTGATTTTAATAGTCAGTTATATGATTATTATATGAATTAGAACGTTCTTAACTTAAAATGTCCTGTTCTGTATTATAATTTTCATCCTCACCACTCAAAACAAACTTTCAAAATATTATTTTGAAAAAAAATGCATACTTACTCGTAATTCATTTTAAAAGCATACTTTTCATTTCCATTTCGATTTTTCTTTAAAATAGATAATTAAACTTTTTATACTTACCGTATACTAAAACTTTTTGTGAGTGACTGCAGTGTACTCACCATCCATTCAAACAAAATTGATTGCTCTTTACCAGTTCTTAATCAAAACCACATTAGTGCGCTTATATGCATTGCAAATATTAAAAAAAAATCAATTGCATTCAGCACTTCAAGAACGCTTATTTAAAATTAAAAAAAAAGTATAATAATAAAAATTCCGCTGAATTGAACATATCAATATTACTCCCAACACATCCAGAAATTTCACACGGCTTGGAGCCGGAACATCTCTTAACCACATTTCCTCACCGCATTGTTCATGTTCTAGATTTATATTGGCGCAAAATCAACAAATTGTCAATGGCAGCCACAGGCGCTGTTTGCCAAGAGAAGGCGCAGCAAACAATGTGCGCCAGTGTATGACGACTTGGCAGGTTTCTATTGTGTAACGATGCGAGAACTTGTCCGCTATTTTCTTAGAGTGCTTTTAATTTTGTACTTTTCAATTTCGTCACACGCATACACGCTCATACATATTTATGTGCAAGTATGCAAGTGCGTGAACATTGTCAGTATCACACCGACGCGCTCAGTTCCCTTATTGACAGACAAACGCCCGTTGGCAAGCTTGAAATGAAAGCGAAAACTTGACTCGCACCTTCAGCACAAGCGCTGGAATAGAACGCAAACAATAGAAATGCGAAACGCATCAATTCCAGCCAAATCAAACAAAATATCAAATATGATGTACACTAGGGTGCACTGATATATATTGAAAACGAATATTTATGAATGCTTGTAGATGATTTGCGGAAGTTGCTTTAAATATGATCGTTTTCTAAGGAGAGTTTCCTCTTTCCAAAACTGAAAAAAGTAATTTATAGTTCAGGTTTTTAGATTAATTTTAAAAGCTGAAGACTATAACAATAAAATAACGTATTTTGGAATGAAAGTATGCTTTTATTCTTCCACTTAACCTCGATTTAGAGTAAAGTATTTGTTGTATTTTCTTTTACCATTAAGCCAATGTTTGAGTCTGGCAAAGAGGAAATTTTCATTGGGGACCAATACTAGCAAATAATATGAGTGAGGGTGTTATTTTTTCAATTTACCGATGATATAACAAGCAGAATGAGTGCCGAAGCCTACGAATGCATAAAATGTGACGAATTTTCCCAGTGTTTTCTGGTATTGCTGCCCTTGATGGAAATTTCAAATAAGGTGCATAAATTTTGCTGCTACGATGGAATTCAAAAAGCCAATACTATATCTTTAAAAAAGATGGCACAGATGTAACTTTTGTCAATAAATCGCTTACATCGAAGGTAATTTTCCAATCAGAAAACAAAGTTATATCACAACCATCAATAATATTATTTGATTCAGCACTCTTAGAAAAGGATGGTTACTCTTGTGTTTCGCGATTCCTCGGTTATGATAAAGTCTATTTATCCGAAGCTAAAGTAATGCTGTTTAAACGAATACATTCTGGAATACATTTAACTTAAGTTCGAGATAATTTATATATTATATAATTTGTTGGTTAGAATCACGCTAAGATAAGTAAATGTCAATTATCTATATATTCTAATTTGAAGTATTTATCGTCACAAAAGGAGATTATGAATTTCAATGTGTACCCGAAAATCCACACATTCTTCCAAATACTCATGACTCAGCTATACAAGACCATAATCATGCAACGATGGTGCAATTTACGCAATAGTCGATATACTAACAAAATATTAAAAAATATATATGTATATACTAACTATATACTATATGAATATTCCACCGTCTGTGTTATATACTATATACTACAGAGCTTTGCTTTTATTCATTGTTTATTGCAACAATGCCATTGTTTACTACCATCATTCCAACGATTACATGCGAGCACACTTGTGTGTACGTGCATGCTCTTGTGTTAGTGTCGCCTTTGACACACTCTTGGCAAACACTTTTTAAATGTCATTGCTACGATGGAGCGCTCTGCTTGTTTGTTACATCATCTGAAGTGTGCACTTCCGCTACCGCAAACATAACCACAAACTTATTTACACAAATAGAAATCTTTATAAATGTGGAATTGCATGTTGGAACACTTCTTCGAAGACAGGTCAACAGTAATGGCCGCAATAACAATAGTACGCCGTTCGGCCTAATTGCAAAACACGGACATACAGATGGGTCTATGTTATTATTTATATACGCTATTAGACCTTGGTAAAAACTGGAATTTATTTTGGTCGCGCAGCTCTTATGTGACGCTAATCTTTAAGGGAAGATTAAAGCATTACTATCTAACCAAACTGTTGAAGGAATCTTCCTAATTCTCTCATAGTTTTCTTTAGATTCCGGATACGAATTCCGTCACTACTAAAAGAGCTGAGGAGCAGAAAAAGACTTTTCAGGTAACGGAAAAATTTTTAAATAACGCTTAGATTGGATAGAATGTTGAAACTGTTCAAACAGCGACATATAGTCGTCCAGCCCCTCTTACCATAATAGATCTTTCTGTGGAGGAGCTTTTAAAGGCAATATTTCACCTGCATCAAAATTACTTGAGCATTATTTCAAGTCAATTGTGCACAATTATTTCGATAGATTGCGGTCATTTTTACCCTCCATTTTCACAATGTCACTGCCATAGAAACCCTCGCTCATATTGGTAAACAATGGTGATGGTTGATATATATGGGCGTATTTTTCCTTAAGGCGAATTTTTACCAGCTAAATTAGTATAAGGCATTAGTACAGGTTTTGTTGTCAGTAGAGATTTGCGGATTAGTGTTGGGTTCATAAGTTTTCTTCCATTCCGAACGGCGTGTATTGTTTAGTACCTGGGCAATCGAAATAGCGCATACATAACGATAGGAATCGAAGATTTTTATTCCGTTCACACGTTAGTGGCAGTGTACAGCTGCTTAACATGGTTAGCACTTTTTGCCTAATACTACTCATAGTGAATTCCATAAGCTTAAGCTAAATGAGTACGTACCTGAAAAATTCATCATTATTTTCAAGAGAGAGTGACTGTCAGTCTGTCAGTAATCTGAATACTTCTTTCTTTTAAACTTTAAATATTTTGCATATCCATTGATCGAACACTCTGACACTAATCTACATAACTAATAATGGAATCAAAAAGCTTGTTAAGTAACGAAAATTACTTAATTTTGTGAAAGATAGAAATAGTTTGCGACAGTCCAACCCAATTTTATTTCTAAATTCATACAAACTATGCATCCAATGGCGAATTGTCCCAGTAAATTATGAGGTAACTAAATTATGCCAACATTCACTCCGAATATATAATTTAAAATTAAACATATGCATACGCGCCAACAACAATGCGGAACTTAGCGTGGGTCAGTGTACTCATGGCATCCAATTTGCTCTCACATCCTCAAACTGTACAAACAGACTAAAACTAAAAGCATAAAAAACACATTAAGGCAAAGTTCAAATTGCATAGTGGGATTTGGTGAGGTCAAAAATGCATATACAAGCGGATACAGTGATGTTGGTTGTAATAAATTAATTAAGTGTGCCAGCACTTTCAAAACAGACACGGAAAAATATTCCGCACTGCAAAATATATATCACACACTCATGCACTCACACATGCCAGCGGTAAAAACTGAACAATTTTCCACTCTGCGCACACACACTCATATACAAACGCACACACAGACAACCATATAAATTTTAGCCGCATTTAATTCACAGCTAACCGGGGCAACGCTGTCCAGCGGCAACTTTTAAATTTCCGGTTAAAATAAATTTCACAAATTCCAAATGCGCACAATAATATTGTAAATTCAAATTAAGTTTATGCAGACACGCATATACACGCAGGCAAATGCAAATACGTACGAGTTTAACAAATGAAAGTTGTGTCCTTTCACCTTTGGCAAATACCCGAGCGAACAATTAAAAATCCCACCAACATCTAATTGTGGTTTGGGGCACAGCTATGTATTTGCCTCATGAAATATTCAAAACTGCGCCACAAAAGTGGGGAATGAAATTGAAATTCACATGCCGGCTGTGAATACAAAATCACAAACATTCACATGTGTGATTGCATAGGTGCTCACACACACATGCACCCATATATATTAGCGAATTTATTAAGAGAAAAGTACATAGTTTAAACATTGTTAATCCAGTTCCATATATTTTTGGGCTTACCTGTAAAAGCGACTAATGTAACATTGTTTACTCTATATAAATAAATATGCTCAAAAATGTACAGGAATACTACTCAATTTTACTGCATTCCCGCCATATTAAATATATAATAGACAAGAAAAAACGTTAACTTCTGCTGCACCGAACCTAATATACCCTTCACTGGTGCATTTCTTTTAGTAACTATGTGTTCAGTTGGTATGGAAGCTATATTCTATAGTAATCCGACCTGAAAAATTTCTGAGGACATCAAATTATTGCTTTAGAGAATAATCTATACCAAATTTCGTGAAGATACATTGTCAAATGTGAAAGTTTTACATACAAGAAGTTCATTCCGATTGTTCAGTTTGTATGGCAGCTACATGTTATAGTGGTCCGATATTGGCAGTTCCAACAAATGAGCAGCTTCTTGAAGAGAAAATGATGTTGGCAAACTTTCAAAGCGGTATCTTAAAAACTGAGTGACTAGTTCGTATATATACAGACAGACGGACAGACGGACGGAGCTCAACATACTGATCATTTATATATATACTTTATAGGGTCTCCGACGCTTCCTTCTGGATGTTACAAACTTCATGACAAACTTAATATACCCTGTTCAGGGTATAAAAAAATGCGAAAACGTATATTAGTATTTAACATGTCAATAAAGCCTAAACCTTTAAAACTTCCATTGTTGCTTGCACAAATATCTTTTTCTTTCCTCTCAAAGGACGACGTCATGTCGATTTATATTGCTATACAGACGGTTCTGTATGCATATAGCAAATATACGCTAACTAGTCCCTCGGTTTTTCCGAACACCCTTTTCTCACCAAGAAGCTGCTCATGTTGTAGGAATGCTTATATGAAAATATTTTATTTGCCAAGATATCTTTACGAAATTTGGCACAGATTATTATCAAAAGCAACGCTATAATCTTCGAACAAAGTATACTGATCGCACCACTATGGCACAAGCCATTGAAACTAACCGATCAAAATAAAGAATAACCCTTTCTTAAATTGAGTATCATTAAACTATTCGGCACTAACATTACCTATATAGAAAACCAGTATATTAGGTATTCTAAAGAAAGTATTAATCTAATTCAACCCATTTTTTACACACAGAAAAGTATTCTCTACGAATTTCTGGTTTCGATAAAAAGTTCGGAGATTGAATAGTTTGGTCTGATTTGGATAACTTATGATCATTGTTTGGCACACGTTATAGACACTTGTCGTTCTAAGTGTTTGAAACTTATGGATGAAACATAATAATGTCAGTATAATGTTAGGTGCAGAATTTGGTTGAAATCGGTCGGAAATGGCGTCTTCGAAGCCTTATCCTGTCATCTCGAATCTGTAAGTCTCTTACGCATTTAGTAATAGATTTATGGCACTTTTAATAGTTTTTAACGTTAGTTTTAATAAGTTTTAAATTTAGTTGCGAGTTTTCTAGAGAAAAGTTCTGCGAAAGATTTATGGTCCTTTGCGCGTTGGCCACGAGATATACGACGACATTGACATAGTTCAGCGAATTAAAAGACAGCGGCTACGCTGGCTAGGTCATGTTGTCCGGATGGACGAAAAC